>NC_060268.1:159679083-159979083 GCF_021613505.1 Equus quagga | reverse complement strand
CTAAGATTGCGTCTGCCCAGAAAAAAGGGATCCTGAACTAAGGCAAAAAAGAAAGAAGGATCTGGAGAAAGGCTTGTCCTTTCTTAGATCACCCTTCCAACTGGAAAGTATGCACGTTTCAGTTTTGCTATCCATTTTCATTGACCTGGGAATCTCTGCCATGGTGGATTTATGAGACCTTAAATATTTACCACCATAATACCTTCCTTAAAGATGCATTATTATTTTTTAACCAACATTAAACTTTAAAAACTGCATAAAAGTTTTGCTCTATGATCAACCAGATTAACTCTCAGAACAAAGAAATGAAAGAACAAATCATACAGCAATATTTAGCGTCTGTAGGGGACACATTTTACATCGTTTCCTTTGAGGAAGGATCTGTGTTCCCAGGTTTCCCACACAGAGAGTTGGGAGAAGAAAGTGCTGCTCTGGGTTTCATAGTTAACTGGCTTTAGGACACTTCAGTTTGCAGAAGGGGAAAACGACCTACAAACTCAATCAGATTCCTAGTTAGTTGATCTTGGATATAATCCACTTTGTGTAGTCGTGGTCTATTGGGTGTCTTTAAAGAAATGGAATTAATTGTCAATATTTTAAAATCTAGCATTTTCACATTAATTTTTGGATTTCTGGCTTAATCTTAAAAAGTGAAGAGATTTCTAATCCTATGCAACAATCTGCTGAGTTGAAAAGAGGCTGCTCACTTTAGTTTTCCTATGTCCTACGTTTATCATAGTCTCATGCCTCTGTTGTCTTGTGGACACAGAGAATGCATGCCAGTGGTCATTTAATATAGAAGAAAGTGTTTTAGCTCTTGTCCCAAGACTCTCTTCAAAGGAAGAATACCAAAAAAGCACTGAGTGACCATATGTTTCAAGAAAAATTGGAGACAGCATGTCTTTGTGGAAATAAAGAACACTGTTCCCTGTGTATGTGTAGGCGATGATGTAATATAATTTAAGTCACCATTATAAAATAAAACCAACCTGCTTCACCCATTTTTTATTAAACAGCAATGGGGACCAAGTATTTGACTCATTGATTTATTAGACCTTTTCTAGTTGTAATACTCAATTATTCCACAGTAAATTCTAAGTGTTTGCTTTACTATTTTGATGGATGTAGCAAAATAATTTCATGTAGGCTTATGAAAATGAACAGTGGAAGAAAAGATAATAGTGTTCTATAAAGAGCAGAACACAAAACTAGAGAAAGGAACCCAAGGCTGGAAGTCAGATTCCCTAGGGTTCAGCCCTGGACTATTTCTACTACTATTTCTGCCATTTCTACTTTTTCTTAGATGCATTAATCAACAGTGAAGGCATTACTGAGCTCTTTGGGTCTCCAAGCCTCCTTGCACTTAAAGAAAAGAAGTGCAAATCTCTTGAACTTCACAGGAATCTTCTTTTTCATTTTCTCAATGACTTTACATTTTGCAATGATAGTGTATATTTTTTCTCTCTTCTATAAGCATTTTTCAGATCCCTTTGGAACAGGCTTTGCTCTTCTGAAACCTTAGAGTGTTTAGTTTCTACTATCACTGAAACTAGAAGTGAACATTTTCCCAGTTTAACAATAGGGGAGGCTTGCTTCCCAAGACACACAGTAATTGTGTTTGGTGCAAAGTTGCCTCCTGCATTTTGACCATTAATGACTAATGATGCTTTCTATTCTACTCACAAATGCTCAGTTTTATACTTCCTAGGGAAATCTAGAGTTCTGCCCTTTTCCAGCCTGGAGTAGTCACTTGGCAGAGCCCTCAAAGAGTAGTAGTTCATCAATTTCATGAAAGAACAGAGGAGAGTGCATTTTAGGAGGGCAGTGTTTCACGGCGTCCACAGAAGACCCTCCAGAAAGCATTCCCCACACACAGGGCACAACTAAGCCTCAGAATGAGGCTCACTTAAGAGAAAAGAACACTGGAAAATTTAGTCCTACAGGAACCAACCCTCAAATTTTTATTGTGTGTTTTAAAGTGAAGTAATGCTTTATGAAACTAGGTAGGAGTGTTTTTGCTGTAAGAAACATTTGTTTAAAGAAATCCTGACTGATAGATTTGCTCTAGATGACCTGAATGCAATTATTCATGAGCTTCTCAAAAACTATCACCAAGAACTGCATTCAGAAATGCAAAATAGCCAGATTCATAACTGAATTTGCTAAAAGTCTGCCTGCATTTGGGGTAGGTCTGCAAAGTCAAATGAAGCCTGGAATCTTGGGGTTTCTAAATAAGAGAAAACATACATTCTCTCTTCCAGGCAGGGACAATTAGTATGAGACATGTGACTTCATTTACAACTTAAGTGGACAATTTCTGTTTCTTAAAATAAGTGTGTTGTCTAAGGAAGGGGATGATATGATGTTTCAAAAGCCATATGGAACAAAAAGAATTACATGCAATTATATGTAATAAATGCAATATATTTAGTAAATAAAAACTCATGAGTCCATAATAATGATAAAAGTAAAGAAATCATTTAATACCATTGGAGGAGACTATTACACCAATTCCACTCTCTGAAAATAGGCAATTAAGAATGTAGAATAATTCTTTCAACAATTACATAAAGGGAACAAGATAATAATAAAATCATTAGATAAAAAGCTGACGGGGAATGGAATATTTGTACAGTTTCAGAGTATTACTCCAAAGACTCTGTAGGGAAGGTTGTGGTTCCTATATTCTAAATAGTCAAAAGTGCAAAGAGGTAGAAAAAGCTTTCTTGAGAGAGAGATTTCCCCGCCACTGACTGTCCAAGAATAGGCGAAGATGTCTTAGACTGGTGCTTCTCAAAATTTAACATGCATAAGAATCACCTGGAGTCTTGTTAAGCTGCAGATATTTCTATAGGAAGTCTGTGGTGGGATCTGAGGTTCCATAGTTGTAACACTCTTCCAGATGATCTTGATGCTGCTGGTATAAGGACCACGCTTTGAGTAGTGAGAGCTTAAAGAGATTCAAATAATTAGCAAAGGTTGAACTAACTATATAGTATTTCTCAATTTCATCTAGTCATAAGAATCACCTGGTACTTTGTTTATGCCAATATCTATGCCCCTGTCCCAGGGATTATGCCTTAGTTGTTCTCCAGTGGAAGTCTGGGATGTTTAACCTCATGATTTTTATGTTCAACCACTTTGGTGAAAAAAATTAAACGATCTGTAAGGTGGTTTTCAATATCGACTTCTCATGATTCTGCTTCTCTGTATTTCTCATAGGGTCAGCTATAGACCAGGTTTTCAATAGATACCTATACCTCCAGCTTTGTCCTGGTGTGGGTGTTTTTTCATCCCAGGGATACTAAAATTCCTACTAGATGGAATCACCACCTCCTTTTTATTATTAATAACCAAGAATAAGCACTTTATATGTGAACTTGCTATCATCGTTTGGTGGTTAAATGATTGCATTAAGTGATAGAATTTTATTTTCATAACAACTCTTTAAGGTTTATATTATTTCCTTCACCATGTGGATTACAAAACTGAAGTCAATAGAGGCCAAGTGACTTGCTCAAGGTCACACGGAAGGAGGAAGTTGTAGGGTCAGATTTGACTCTCAGCCCGATGCCCAGTCACTCAGATGCCAGAGGCCAGGTCACCTGCACTGCCTCTTCCTCCTGCATGCTCATGAGGCATGGCGTCTGCACACTGTTGGCATCTTCCTCTGCTCTTCTCCCCTTATCTTACTGTCTCCATTTACCTCAGCTTCATGTCTCCTGCTCAGAACTTTATGCTCTTACTTTTGCATCTGCTCTCCCAGGTGTTCCAGTGCTGAACATCAGCCTTGATTCTGACCAGCATCCGGTTCAGACTTGCTCTTTCCAATATCTCCCTCTGGTCTTCATGAACATCCACATTCATATCTGTCTGGAGAAAGTGCCAAATTGTGATGCAATAAGATTCCTATGATAGGCTCTTCAGTACAGCAATAAAATGTATTCCCTGAGCTATTCTTCAATCAGGACCAGCTGTTCTGCAGAGAGCCATGTGGTGGGGTTGGTGGGATGGGGAAATAAGCCCTCATAGGTGGCTAATAATGACTTTTGCTGATTCTTTTCTATATCTCAGTGATCATTACTACAACTTCATGGAGATCATTTGTTTAACAGATAGGCATTGAGCGCCCACCTGGCACTGTTACATGGTGTTTAGAGATGTGGGGCTGAGCACTAGTTGACGTGGATGGTGTTCTCGTGCAACTTCTGATTCAATGAGGGAGATGATTTTGATTAAATAGTTACAACAATACATGTGTGATTACAAATAGAGATCAGGTCTGTGAAGGAAAGAGACACAGATGTTAAAATAAAGTTGCAAATATATGGTAGAAATCAGCAAAGACCTGGTAAGGTTAATCTCATTTTTCCTCTTATTTTCTTTAGTGGAGTTGTAATGTTTATAGATGTAAAAAGAGCTAACATTTATGGAGTCCTTATCACATGCGAGTGGTTTCTTATACGCTCTCGACATGTTTTATCATGTTGTATCTGCACAGAATCCATATTAGCCCTATAAAACAGCTACTCTCATTCCACTTCAGTTTCTTCATTTATGAATTTTGGACAGAGTACTTTTGTAAGCTGCCCAGTCATAAAGCCAGTGAGCATTGGGTGCCGTATTGAACACGTCTATCTGACTCCAATGCTTAGGTTTATAACAATTGTTGATCACTTACTGCCTTACAGAAACGTGGTAGATGTGGTGCATCGAAAGCTAGTTGTCTCATGTCACAATTGGGCCCAGGATGGAGAGAGAGCGGCAAGATGTAAGAACAATTAGGTAGACTGATAATTGGCTTAACAAATAGACCCAAAGGTAATTTTATGATAGATGACAAATGAAAGGAAATTTTGCCATAGCCTGGCCCAGGTCTCTTTCCTTGGCCCTGTCTAAAGTATTTTGCTTCTGGACCTAGGTAAACATATGAAAGGGGAGGGTTCATCATATGCGCAGATGAAAAATGCTAAGAGAGGAGCTAATACATTGATTGACAAAATCAGTATCCACAAAAATCCCCACCAACTAAAATGAAGCTGTGCATCTAATAATGTGAAACTTAATGCAAATGAAAGTGAAGTTTTGCCTTTTGAGTTCGGGGTATCGATGCATAAATACAGAACAGGGAAGATGGCACTTAGCATGTTGACATAGAGATTTTTGTGGATAGGATACTCAAGATGAAGCAAGAGTGCAAGGTGACGTGTAAAAATCTTAAAAAGATCCGTGCTTCACTCTGAGATGTGTAAAATTTGGGGAAAAATTTAATAAACAAAGCAGATAAGAGACCGTGTTGCTCTATGTGAGCTGACCATTTATGGAAAGAGGTATTCCATGTGGTTTTGGAACCTTATATTGAGGTTATATAGAAACCAATCAAGTCATTTAGAGGAGAGAAGCCAGGATGGGGAAAGCTTGGAAATAATTTCATATGACGAGTAGTTAAAACTTAAATGAATAAATAAAACTAGGTTTACTCATGGGCAGATAAAACCAGGGCAGCTGATAAGCTGTAGTTAGCATTTGGACTCTCCTGGAAGAGGAGGCAGGACATCAAGTTGGGAGTTGTGGTGGAGGCGTTGAAGAGACCACTGAGCACAAGAAGAGGAAACGATTTTGTTTCTAATGGATAATTGTTATTAGTCTCCATGTTACGGATGAGAAAACAGAGGTCTAGAAAATTTCAATAACTTTAGTCTTGGGCTTGTTAGGTAAATCAAGAGTAGGGGATAGCAGAGTAGGTTAAGGTTTTTAGGGAAAGCTTCAGAAAACAAATCAAAAGTTGGTACATGGGGCTGGCCCCGTGGCCGAGTGGTTAAGTTCACGCGCTCCGCTGCAGGCGGCCCAGTGTTTCGTTAGTTCGAATCCTGGGCGCGGACACGGCACTGCTCATCAGACCACGCTGAGGCAGCGTCCCACATGCCACAACTAGAAGAACCCACAACGAAGAATACACAACTATGTACTGGGGGGCTTTGGGGAGAAAAAGGAAAAAATAAAATCTTTAAAAAAAAAAAAAAGTCGGTACAAACAGGTACCTAGCAACAAAAATAACTATAGGTCAAAATGCATTGCTCTTATTACATGCCAGCCAGTCTGTTAAATGCTTTACCTACCTGGTCTCATTTAATATTTCTAGCAATCTTTTTTTCCATTTTAAAGACGGAAGACTGAGGCTGGGGAAATCGACTTGCTGTACATAGCAGAACTGAGACTCAACTATCTGGGTTAGACTCCAGATCCTACACTAAAAGTTCATCCTTTGTTGCTTCTAATAGCGCGGAACAGGAGAAAAGCAGGAGATTGGGATGAGAGGGCAACGGACACTGGGGCCAGGAAAAGAGAGGTGTTTGTTCAAGGTGAGAAATCGACAGAGTCTAGTAATATGTTGGGCTCGAGACACAAATGGTCTGGGTGGGGAGTGATGATAGGAGGAATCACAAGTCACTAAAATGATCAAGAGTGTGGCAGTCCCTGGAAAGCAATGGCTATAACCAACTGCAGCTAATATCAACCTTCCCTGGGGTTGGGTCTTTAGCCACAACACATGAAAATCCTCAGACAAATGCATCTAGTGTGACCTCACGTCCAAGTCCTTTTAGGGCAATATCATTCTGCCCAAGTGTTGTTTTCACCTTGTTTTGCCTAGACGGGTTGTCTGCACTCAGTTTTTAATGCAAAGAAAAATCATTAAGGACTAACAGGATGCATACAAAGTGCTGCAAACAGCAGGGCTATCATACTGATATTGTAATTTGTATTGATGTAATGCCTCCCTACCCAAGCTTTACATGTTTTCTCTCTTGTAGACTTCACACATTTAGCACGATAGACATTATCTTTCTCCCCAGGTGCTGGGTAAAGAAAAGCTACTATGCATTCTAATGTTGGGGAAATTAAGGCTGGCGGGATATGATCTGAGTCCTCAACATCAAAGACCAAGTCACAGAGGAAAACCCTAGACTAGACTCTGCTTCTCAAAGACTTTACTCCCCAGCCCTGTATCTTGCTGCCTCTGCTACTTAACCCAGAGGAATCATTTCGTCTACAAAATTCTTCATCTGGAAGGGAAAAACAGCCACTTTTGGAATGGGGCAGAGGCCTGGTGATGGAAAAAGTATCCCAAGCCTATGCTGATGGGTTCTGGCAGCGGAGGTCTCTCTTCCCGCCTAATCAACAAGTGCCGCATGAGTTAATTTCTTGCTCCTCGGCATCTTGCTGTGCACTGCTTTATTAAGAGGAATTTACTCTTCAATTTCCTGTAGTGATTTCAAATTCCCAAGGTTACTGCAGTGCCTTATTTTATAGCAAAAATTACACACCACTCCCTAAGGTTATAAAGGATTTGAAAATACATCCTCAGCCGAACCTTTGGACGTCAGATGCCACCAGCTTGCAACAACATTAATTCTCTCATTAGAAACTCAGGTGTGAGATCCTTGGAGGTGGGGGAAGAAAAGGAGCCCAGAAAGAACAAGAAGAGGGTTCTTTCAATATCCTGACCTTGTCTCAACAATCAGGGAGCGCCTTAAAAGAGAGGATCACAGTGGTGGTAACAACCACTGGTTTTCTCTTGCAGAGGGCAGTTTCACATTTGCAAGGGGTCACATTTCTTTTCTCCAGACCCTAATCCTATAGCCACATAACTGTCCTCACAAGGGTGGTTATTTTAAATGTTTAACGTTTTCAAGGAAAGTTACTGTTGAGGCTCTTTTAATCTTCAGAACCAGTTGGTAGGGGGGCCTGCATTGTGCTTATTATGGTACCTAACAATTCCTTCAGGGCAGCATCTCGAAGAATCATACGCTCTCCAAATGGGAGTTGGGGACAGTGCTATACACCATCACATACAACTCTTGAATTTTTTAAAGAGGGAAACTGATACTCAGAGAGGGTCATTCAGCTCACATGCTATTACACTATAAGTGAATTAGGAGATATTTTTCCTATACTTTTGTTGCCCATAAATCCCAAATTCACCACAGAGAGAAGAGCAATGTATTGATTCACCCACAGGTAACTTCTTTGGTTTTTATTTTTCAATCTGATATATTCTTTAATTCAGTTTGGTTTTATAACAACCCACTTTTGGGGGGGCTTATGAACAAAATAAATCAGGAGTGAGCAACCTCTGGTTCTCGAATTAATCTACTTAAGAGGAAAATGGGATGTGGAATCCCCATTTATGACAGTAGCTGGGGAAAGGCCAATGCTTTCAAAGGGCTTAGTTGATGGGCTTAGCTTTTGAAGCACGTTGCTACTGATGAAGCAGCGGCAACATCAACAAGTATGAGATGAGAAAGTTACACCACAAAATGGTAACCTTCTACCGACCTTCCCCAGGAAAGGTGATTGAGAGAAAGATGGCGGCCACCCCAGATCACATCACTCAAAATCCCTACATCTATCTGCCCCTTTCTTTATTATCCATCCTTACCCTCACTTTGGCTATTAAATAGTGGTTTGTAAAAATATTTATTAGTAGGTGAGTAAGTTTGTATTTCGTGTGACTATTTTGTAAACCGAAGAATATAATACTTTATGTTTCTCCCTCTAGCTATGATAGTGGTAAGGGTGTCCAAAGTGGGGTGGGGAATAAGTTGAGGAGTATATAACAGTGGCCCTTGTTGTAAAAAGGTCCCTTCTGGAATAGAAGAAGACCTAGAAAACTTTTGAAATCTAGATCCTGATCAAAACCTTGCCAAAAATTTTGCTTATTTATTCAGCAAGCAGTTTGAGTAACTAGGAGGTGCACAGTACTTCTCAGTCTTTGCATTCGGATGGGAGGCATAGAGACCCAAATTTGAGAGTTGTAGTGAAAACTCTAATGGGACAATCAGGGCACAGTAGCCTACTAAGAAATTCAAGAATACAAGTTTAGGAAAATAGAGGAGAAATGACCATCTACTGAGCCCCTACTCTGTCCAAGGCATTGAGCTGGATTCTCTGTTAACATCACAATATTTTCATTTATGAGAGGAATTTAAACTCTGCATGCTCTTTGATGCAGAATAGTCTAATCACATTAAGTAACTTTCCCAGGGTCTCACCTCTAGTAGTTGGGTCTGAGGTTAGAATCCACGGTTATCTGATTCCAAAGCCCCAAATTTTCCATTATTCTGCATGAATTGCTCATTGGTGCAAGATTCATATATAGGTGGGGTCTAATGCAATCCCCAGAAATGTTAAAATTATCTGTTACAAAGCCTGTTAGAGCAGAGTTTAGTCTACAAGAGATGAATTAAACCTAGTTCCAAATCAAGTAACTGCTGATTTTATAGGGCAGTGTAACATACTGGTTGCTTGCCTGGGCTCTGAAATCCATCCTTCTGATTTTGAATCCTAGTTCAGCCACTTGCCAGCTGTGTGTTGTAAGCATGTTATTTCATCACTCTGAGTCTCATTTTCCCCATTATATGAGTCAGAGTCCTGCTAGGAAAAGACTGGGGAATTTGAGGAAAGCTTAATACAGAGATTTTTTTTGCAGAGGTGTTTGTGGGTTCCTGGAAAACTCAAGGAAAGACTTTATATCCTCAGGAAGTGACAGTGTCAAGAACTGCTACCTCTTTAAGGCTGAAAATACTAACGGAGGGAGAATGTTGGAACCCACATAAAGAGGAAGACGAGTGTGGAGGGGGCTGGCTGGCAGAAGATGCAGGCTTCAGTCAAGAGATGCATCCCTCCAAAGGTGACCTCACAGTGAGAGAGCTGGAGAATAAGTTCCTCAAACTTTAATCTCGCCTTTTCCTGCAATTTTATGCTCCCTGTTGGCAGAACTGAAACAGAAGCCAGGAAGAAGGACTACCATTGACATAGGTTGGCTTCCCAAGTATTCCAGCAAGATAGAGAACAACAGAAAGTGGATCTAAAAACAACCACACATCTATCGAATGAGGGTGATATTAGTACCTACCTCTGGGGTTGTTGCAAGGATTACATGACTTAAAGCATGTAAAGTACTGAGATTGCTATTGGCCACATGACAAGCCCACGTATACATCCAGAGTTGAAGTGAACTGAGCATGATCTACTTCAACATCTTCATTTGACAAATGAGGACACAGAGGCCAAAGAGAAGTGACTTGCACCAAGTTATATAAATAGCAACAGAGTCAAGACTAAAACTCAGTTTTCCTGTCTAGCTGCTAGAGACCTATATCTGTAACTTGTCTACCTAAGGGAGGGCACAGACCCAATCTCACGTCCAAAAAGATGAACACAATGTGCTCCATGATCTGCTGAGCTCACATCTCCCTGAGACTTCTAGTGTGTTCCCTGTAACAGTCTGTATTCCACAGAGTGGACTTTGGTTTCCTGGACTAGTTGGTGTACTAGCTGGCTTGCATTTTTGTGTCTCGTGGCTCTCTCTGTGTAAATAAGATTCTACACTGTAAATCTCAAAGGACCAATAAGCGAAAAGTAGGGACTCCCTACTTTAGGCCACACAGTTTAAAGAGCAGATCCTTTCTTGGCCACAGCAACCATGCCAGAGTAGGAAGTAGAGCCAGGGCATTTTAAAAAGCAGCCTACCCTTTCTAGAATGATGATTGCTGTGCAGCTTTAGCCTAGGGTCCTTCATGACAACCACAGCAAATTGTATGGTGACCGACCATCCCAATTTGCCTGGGATTGTCTGAGTTTTATCACAGACAGTCCCTCATCCTGCAACAATCCTTCACCCCCTAAATCCCACCCTGCTCTGCCCAGTCCAGGGTAAACCAAGAAGGCTGGTCACCTTAGATGACCAGAGTTTACAGAGTTCAGGCCAGACAAGAGCCCTGTGCTTAGATTCTCGCCTGGCGCTTAATTACATCCTTCTGGAATTTAAACAGTTGCATTTCTAAGCAATAATTTGCATTTGCCTCTGGGAATTCTGATAAGCATATGCTAATAAATCAAAAAGTGGTCACAAGGATAGAAACAAAAATTAAGAAGCAGCTTAAAAACAAAACAGGGAGCGGATATAACTACTTGTAATTCATAAAGCACTGAATTCCTGCCAGAGACCGTTCAAAGCACCAGTCTATCTAGTGAGCAAGGACTGGTGAGGTGGCTTCTAGAAGACTGGGTTGGAAATACAGAGGATCCCAGACCTAGTACTGACTGGGGCCAGTGACATCAAGAACTAGACATAGTTACTCAAGACATCCCCTGGAATGTCTTGTAAGGAACTTAGACCTCTATAGTGTAAAATACATACCTGGTGAATTAATGAGTGAGGAAAAAGAGAAGAGAAGGATGCCCAAGTGCTACAAAATTTTGATAAGAAATAATGTCATTATTTCTAGATGTTCGTGAATTCAAATTTAAGTTGGTTTCCTTGGCCAGCCTGCTCTCACCCAGTTCCCACCCAGAGCTTTGCCCAACATGCTGAATCTTTGGAGGGCATCTTGTAGAGCTGTGCACTACCAGCCTTGAATGTCCAATGCTCAGTGAAACTCTAATTATACTTGTGATGGGGAAAAAAATCAAATATAATTTATGATGATCCAAGCCTTTCCCCTTTCCTGAGTTAGGTAGTTTGGCCTGCTTAGTCTTTATTTTTTGAATTTCACCATGCAAGGGAGAGCTCTGTTGTGCCAGATCAATTATTGGAATTTTTGTGGTGAAAAATTTGGTGAAAAGACAGAAGGGTTGGTTTTTCAGAGGATGATCTGGTAGAAGAGAGAGTGAAATGGGAGTTTTCAGAGACATTAATGGGACTACAATTCACCTTCACAGTATTCTAGAAACGTAAGTTAGAAGATCGAATTAATTTATGATTAATTTTGTTGCATGCACTGTGTTCTTTTAATCATGGCACCATTAGAGGATAGAAGCACATGGATTATGAATCCATAAGTTTCAGATAATATTCGGTATGACACTATTTTACACTGCTGATGGAGTATGGCAGGGAAATAGGCTATTCCGGTACTCCAAAATCAATGCATCGCAGTTACTTTATATCAGTGAACACAACTTTCCCTGACATATATTCAAATGTATATGACAGCATACAATTCTGTTGACATTCTATCCCCTAAAATTTTATATACAATTATTGCATTTTCAAGCAAGCCTACAGTATAAACTAGTCTGGATAATAAAAATAGCCTCATTAATTTAAAGTAAATTATGGCAATTTTTTCAGTAGAAAGTACACAAGATCAAAAATCAGAAATGCTGTGTGGCAATCCCACCTGGGCCATTAGTTTGCTGTGTGAGTTTGAGAACTTTGATCCGCTGCTTTAGGCCTCAGCAATTCAGGGTTACAAGACATAGAGTCATATTCACAAGATTTGGGGGATCAAACTGGACACAAGTAAACCCACTGAGAAAAACTTCAAATTTCTATCAAATGAAAAGCAACTGTTTAGATGCATCACATGAATGGAAACTTGTAAAGAATTAAGAAGATATAAAGTGTACCCATTATTAAATGGACTCTACTTTTAATCTCCCTATGATGATGCAGAGGGGACAAAGAAAAGGCAGGCCCCCAAATTGGAGTGGGGTGATTTGGTTCAGTGGTGATGCTTCTATTTTGGATTTTGACCGTCAAAAACATTAAACATTTTTAATTTGCATTTAAATTTCCCTGAGTCTTGTTCTATAATGATTTAAAGATCATTTCCCATGGCTTTTCCCAGCTCCTCTGAACACACTGGTCCAACCTTACTGGCCTCTGAACGCATTACTCCAGCAACCACTGCATGCAATCTTGAGCCAGGCTTAGGCTCCTTATTTTTACCTTCGGAGTCCATGTTAACCAGCTCTTGGGAACCCAGGCAGAGAACCCCAACTGGCAGCAGGAAGGAGCAGTCTTTTCTTCATTAAGTCTCTGCTCAGGCTTTGTCTCTGCCATGACAATACACAGTGAGTAGCCAGCTAGAAGCTTTGGTGGTTGGTGGAAGCACATTCTGGGATTAGGTATTAACTTCTTGAGCCTCAGTTTTCTCACCTATAATGCAAGGTAACTTTCCTGTATGGCTGTTTTGCGGACATGATGAGATCACTCATGTTCAGCATTTAGAACAGAGTAAGGCACATAGCAAAGCGCGGGTAAATGTGTTTTACCTATTATTGTTTTCTGACCCTCCAGATTAAGTCAGTGTCCACAGTTACATGACTCTCAAAGATCTGAGTTCTTTTCCTTCATGACTTTGATCATGGCTTGTAATTATACCTTCATATTGTGATTATTTGCTTAGTTCATCTCTCGTTGTGTCATTACCGTGTGAGCACAGCATCCACATCTACTTTTGCTCAGTATTGTGTCTCCAGGTACCAGGACAATGCCTGGTGTACTGTAGGTGCTCAATGCATATTTGTTCAATACTGTAACTAAATAATTGAGCCCCATGGAATTTATACCAATGAAGGACAGAAAGGAATCAGCAAAATTCCTTATTAACCACCTATGAGGGCTTACTTCCCGACCTCACCAACCTCACCACAGCGCTCTGTACAGAACAGCTGGTTCTGATTGAAGAATAGTTCAGGGAATATATTTTACTGCTGTCCTGAAGAGCCTGTCATAGGAACCTCATTGCATCACGATTTGGCTCTTTCTCCAGACGGACATGAATGTGGATGTTCATGAAGACCAGAGGGAGATGTTGGAAAAGCAAGTCTGAACCGGATGCTGGTCAGAATCAAGGCTGATGTTCAGCACTGGGAGACCTGGGAGAGCAGATGCAAAAGTAAGAGCATAAAGTTCTGAGCGGGAGACATGAAGCTGAGGTAAATGGAGACAGTAAATTAAGAAAAGAAGAGCAGAGGATGTGGACAGCATGCCGGCGCCATGCCTCTGAGGCACAGAGGAAGAGGGGCTGGCAGCGCAGATGACCTGGCCTCTACTGTCTGAGTGACTGGGCTTCGCGCTGAGAGGAGAGTCCAATTCTGACCCCACAGCTTTGTCCACCTGTGTGAGCTTGAGCAAGTCACTTGGTCTCTATTGACTTCCACCTTCTAATCCATACAATGAGGGAAATAACATAAACCTGATAGATTTGTTGTACGAATAAAATCAATCACTTACTGAAATCACTTCACCACCAAATGATGATAGCAGGTTCACACATAGAGCGCTACTGCTTCGTTGTTTTTTTTTTTTTTTTTTTGAGGAATATTAGCCCTGAGCCAACATCTGCTACCAATCCTCCTCTTTTTCTGAGGAAGAGTTGCCCTGAGGCAACATCCGTGCCCATCTTCCTCTATTTTATATGTGGGACGCCACCACAGCATGGCCTGATAAGCGGTGCTAGGTTTGCACCCAGGATCCAAACCAGTGAACCCTGGCCCACTGAAGCAGAGCACGAACTCAACGCTATGCCACTGGGCCTGTCCCTAGAGTGCTTATTCTTGATTATTAAAAAAAGAAGGATGTGATTCCATTTTTAGCAACCTTGCTGTCTCTGAGACAAAAATAAAAGGCAAGAGGAAAAAGCAAAAACTAACCAAAGAACTTTCAAGAAAAAAATGTGTGTATACATATATATATCAATAGTTAACCCTATGGGAAATACAGATAAATAGCATGGTGCAAAGATCATGAAGATCATCTAGTTAGAGTTTCCCAAATTTGCTTGATCATAAGAATTTCCTTGTTGAATACACACTATCTAGACTTCCAGCCAAGATCAACTAAGTCATTATCTTCAGGGGAGGAACCTAGAGAGCTAGATTAATAAGGATACTCGGTTGTTCCTATAACCAAACAAAATTGGGAAGCCTTGCTTTTGAGTTCAGTCTTTCCTTGAAAGCCTGCAAGTGTGTTCCACATAACAGCAGCATCAACGTCCCCGAGGGACTTGTCAGGAATTCAGACTCTCAAGCTCCGCCTCACACCTACTGAATCAGAATCTGCATTTTAAAATGATCCCCGGGTGACTCTTATGATCGCTAACACTTGAGAAGGACTGGCTAATGCATTCCTGCCTATTCTCCGACACCTTCGGGACAGGAAACGCACTGCCTCTCAGGAAAGCCTCTTCCACCTCTTAGTATCTCTGACTGTTTGAAAATATAGGAGCCTCTCCCTTCCCTAAGAAGTCTACATCATTGACAGCCCTTTACGACCTGAACCAGGAGCACAGCCCAGACTGGTGGCTGCTGACACTTGCAGGATACATAATGACAGTTGGTTATTTTTCTTTCCTTATTATGCCTCTTCTTATATTTAATGGGAAGAGTAAGATATTCCTGCCATATAATTATTAATTTAAAGTTTTATTTAATATCTCAATACTATTACTTTATGTAGAATTAAAACCTATACCAGAAACCTACCACTTCTGTTTTTCATAATTAAAAAACATTTACTAAGAAATTTTTCAAAATTTAGGTAAGTTGAAGAATATTACAGTATAGTAAATACCCATATACTACCACCCATTATGTATTTTTCTCAATCATCTTAAAGTAAGTTACATTCATCAGGCTAGTTAACCCTTACACATTTTATCATGCATCTCCTCTCTCTCTCTCTCTCTATATATATATCTCACGCAATTATCATACCTAATAAAATTAACAATAATTCCCTAACATCATCTAATACCCTGCCAGATCTAAATTTTCTTAATTTCCACCAAAAAAGTTTTGTAGCTGGCTATCTTTCACTAAGATCCAGTCAAGTTTCACACATTATGTGCAGATGTTATGTATCTTTGGTTTCATCTGATATAAAACAGTGGTTCACAAACTTTGTAATCTAAAGACTCCTTTCCACTCTTAAAAATTATTCAAGAAACAAAAAGAGCCTTTTGCTTTAATTTTGATTATATCTACCATTGGTTAACATATTAGAAATTAAAACTGAGAATTTAAAAATATTAATGTATGAATTCCTGTGAAATAAAAACAATCCTGTGACACAGTAACATAAATAACATATTTAGTGAAAATTACTGTATTTATCCAGAAGATGAAGTAGTAAGAAGAGTGACATTGCTTTACAGTTTATAAATCACTTTAACGGGCTTAACAAAGGTCAGCTAGAGTTTCGTATCTGTTTCTGTATTCTCTCTGTTGAAATATATTGTTTGATTGAAATATAAGAAGAAAATATGACCACACACAGATGTGTATTTAGAAAAGGAAGGAATATTTGAATTATCTTTTGGATAATTGTGCATATTCTTTGATATTACACCCAAATTGGAAAAGTGGTAGTTTATAAAAGATTAGTTACAATGTGGAAATGAAGACACATCAGTGAACTTTCACTGCTCTATTAGATTAAAATGGATTTGTCTGGCTTGCATTTTGGTAACTCTTTTTACACCTTTGAATGGAAAATGTTGATTCACTGGGCTATGCAGATATTGCAAATATTAACACATTTCATTATAAAATATCACACAAATCTCATTCGTTACTAGCACCACTGATCTCATCGGCAAAGTCTTTAAATTTTGCTAATTTGTCAAGGTCGTGGTGGCTTAAACAAGTTTTCCAAATTTCAGTTTTCTTAAATTTTTTGTTGGCAATAAGTATTGTCAGTTGTTTTCCTTAAAGTCACATACTTACATTTATTTTTAAACAGACATCTGCCAAATAGGTAAGCTGAATAACCTGTTTTTTCTGCCACTCTTTCAAGTAAAAAACAGAGTTTGTGAAATATGTGGCTAGTTCAGCCTGCAGCTCAAACAGTTGTACACCTGTTTTTCCTAGAAGCAACCAGAGCATTTCAGATGGCAGCAGACATATTTCACGCATACAGAATGCTTGAGTCATGCATTCAAGGTTTGAGATTTAATAAATTTAATATTTTTTCTGCTTTATCAAGGATATTTTCAAGTGAACCCTCCTCTTTCCTTTTTCACTCTAATTGTGTAGCAGTGAAAAATGTCACCATTACTAGTGCAGTTTGGTGTCACTGCCTTACTTCATGTTAAGGTAGTAACAGTTTTATCCACCATTGCTTTTGCACCATGAGTGCAAATATCAACAGAGGGGAAAAAAAGCAAATAATGTCTTAGTAACGTTATGGCAATAGTTTAGACCTTGTGGACCCCCCAGAGGTCTGCAGGCCACATCTTGAAAATTGCTGTTCTAATTTGTTCTCTGAGGAAATCTTTTCTCCTCCCCACCTCTCTCTCTCTCACTCTCTCTTATGCAGTAAAATGTTTACCTTGTCTTGATGTTCTGGCATCCCTCCCTTCCTCCACAATTTGACCATAATAGGGTTTATTGAAAATGCAGATCAGTGTTAAATCATCTTTGTGTCTGTAACACTTTTTATGATTTCAATAATTCATTACACTTATATCTGCACTAAAGCAAAGTTTTACCTACAATAATTCAGTAATCTAATGTGAAACTTCTGTCAGTAACCTAAAATGAAAGACATGTCTGGAAACATAAAAAGTTTGTAAACTTTTATTATCCTTTTGTATCAGACAGAGTCCTTCTACGAAAACAGAAGTCATTATATGTATTTAGAAGTTTATTTTAATTTAATAGAAGTAGTTGGTGACAAAAGTTATGGAAAACTAAAAAAACACATAGAGCAATGGGGGAAATCCAGACTTTAGTCACAGCAAAAAGCCTTTGCCATTCCTAGGCTATGAAGAAAAAGGAGGATTATGGTGTTGTTCTATCCCAGGGACTGAAACAAATTCAATTCTAAAATTAACAATCCAAAGCAGAAATTACTTATATGACAACCAAAAGAAAATGTTCAATAGATTGAATGGATCTGAGAGAAAATAGGCCAAGGATTGGCACACTTTGGTTTTGTGGTGATATTGCTGTAGAAGAATGTCATTTATTGGGGCCAGCCCAGTGGCATATGGTTAAGTTCACATGTTCTACTTTGGCGGCCCAGGATTCACTGGCTTGGATCCCGGGTGGTACAGACCTACACACTGCTTGTAAAGCCATGCTGTGGCAGGCATCCAAAATATAACATGGAGGAAGATGGGCATGGATGTTAGCTCAGGGCTAATCTTCCTAAAAAAAAAGAATGTCATTTATTGAGTTTTTTCAATGAATTTTTATAGAACAACTACTATGTGCTGGCCCCTACCCTGGACAATGGGGATTAACAGTGAGTAAGACCAGGGAGACACAACATGAAGCTGATGTTCTAATGAGGAAAGACAAACAAATAACAAATAATCCCAGCAATAGAAATCTGATAATAACTATGCAGAAATTTAAAACAGGATGATGTGATAGAGTTGTGACTGAGTTGCTCTTTTAGATCAAGTATGGTATGTGGGGAGGGGGGTCACTGAGGAAGTGACATTTAAACTAAGACATTGACAAGAGGGACCAGGTCTTGAAGACCTGAGGACATAACTTTTCAGGTCCTAAAGGCTGAAATAAACTTGACAATAGAGAAACAGAAAGAAGGCTACCATGGCTGAGATTTGTGGATAGAATGAAAAGGGAGAAAATTAGGCAAAAGTCAGATTGCACAGGGACTTATCAATCTATCAACCATTCCAATACAAGGTTGTAGGAATTTCCTTTTATTCTAAATGCAATAAGAGGCCATTGGAGGATTTTAAACATGGAAATGACTTGATAGGACATATTTCAAAGGTTTTCTGGAGGGCAAGAGTGGAAGGAGGAAGCGAAGCAGCTATTGGAGGTCAGAGAACCAAGAGGAAACCCACTAAAGGTACACTGAAATCATTAAGCATAGTCTCAGGAATGGAGGTAGAAAAGAAGACAACGAGCCAGGCATTAAGAAGTTATCCATGAATGAAGGGTTAAGGTGATCACAGGGGAATATGCAGCAAGATCTGAGGGTATGAATTTCATAGAAGCAGTGGTTTTGAAGGAAGACTAAAGAAGTGGTTTATAAGTGGCTATCTTCATGCTTTGAGGTTCTTGGGGGTAAAAGCAATGCCTCCCATACAGTTTTCTCTAGAGAATACCATTTGTAAGAGAATATCCAGATTTCTGTTAGGGCAGGAAGGTGAAGGGAAAGTTCAGACAAATGGGCATTGTACAGGGGAGTTCACAGCTGATAGTTCTTAAGTCCAGAGGCACAGTAGATAGTTCTATAGGAAATCAGAACTAATTAGGAACTATGGAAAGGAGTATAATAGTTTATACTGGCAATGAAGAGTTTAGGTGTTTTGGGGACCAAAGAGCATAGGTATGTGAGACATGATTGAATTAACCCTAGAAATCTCTTAGGAGCGGGGAGTAACCAGGTCAAGCTGGACATCTACTATTTCCTGATGCTCAGAGGACCTGGCAAGCAGGGTGACCCAAGGCCCTTCGGAGTTGCTCTCTTTGGTAGCCGTGAGATGGCAGGCCACACAGAGATGGGCAGTGGGGGCTGACACTGAGGATTCTCTTAACTCTGAAGCCCTCAGGGTTGTGGGAACGCATGTTGTATTAGTCACTGTCTCTCCTCACCAAGGCATGTTCCTGGTGGATGAGAAACTGGACAGCAAGAAGTGAGTTTCAAACTGAGCTGTAGAACCCTTGCTTCAAGGGAAAGTTGATGCCAAAACCCAACACGAAAACACTCCATCAGACAGACTCATTCTGTACTGTCAACCCTGAGCCTCCAAGAAAGCTTCTTAGTCCTCTGGGGCTTGAAGAGGAATGCTTTGTACACCCCTGGACAGTGCAATCTCTAAACAAATTCCAGATCTCAGATTTAACACCATTCTGGCTAACATTGGCAGCCATGACGTATGTGGTAAAGCCTCGCTAATTTTGAATAATGGGGCTAATATGAATAAGTAACAACTAAATTACAGACATTTTGTTAACAAAATGCAATTTTACTACTCTCAAGTACAGTATTATAAACTAAGCTATAAATGGATATTATTAAGCTAAATGGATCAAGTTTATGTAAAATTACAACTCACAATAGGCCTCCATAACGTGGTGATGTATCACAAACACGTAAATCCCTTAGCATAAGGGAAATCATTGCTGCGGTCGAGAAATTGAAAACAGAGAAAAAGGGTCTTTGCTTTATTGAGTCCTAGGTTTCCAAAGCTACTCCTTATAGTTTGAATTCTCTCTTAAATATAAGACCCTGAAGAATCAAAGATGACGAAATTATTTCAATATTTACTTGGAAAATATAAAGTGTGTAAA
This sequence comes from Equus quagga, assembly GCF_021613505.1. Lineage (NCBI taxonomy): Eukaryota > Metazoa > Chordata > Mammalia > Perissodactyla > Equidae > Equus > Equus quagga. The sequence goes on along the minus strand of NC_060268.1, from coordinate 159,959,016 downwards.
ATTACAGTCCTGTCACTTAATGATGGGAATCTATTCTAAGAAATGCGTCCTTAGGTGATTTCATCATTACGCAAACATCACAGACTGTGTACTTACACAAACCTAGATGGCACAGCCTACTACACACCTAGCCTATATGACACTAATCTTGTGGTCCCACTGTTGTATATGCAGTCCATTGTTGACTAAAATGTCATTATGCGGCACAAGACTGCATTGAAAATCTCAAGTGCATGTGGTTGGATATCATCAAATATCGTATATTTAGGTCCAGGTCCTTGATGATATTCAAAGACAGATACAGGGTTAAACAAGGTCAAATCATTTATATGGGTGCAGGACTCCTCAAAAATGTAACATGCTAAAGCAGAGCATCTCCAACTTTCATGTGATTACGAATCACCTGGGGATCATATTGAAAAACAGATTCTTATTCCACAGATCTGGGGTGGGTGAGACCTGGGATTCTGAATTGTCCATGTGATGCCAGTGCTGTGGGTCTGTGGGCCTCACTTTGAGTAGAAAAGTGCTGAAGTGCTTCCAGGTTTTATGAGAAAGTTGAATAGATATAGTGTAGCATTTTGGATACTACATATCTTTTGTAGGACAAGAGAGAAGTGGGAAGTTTTAAGATGATGTTATTGCAAATTTTTCTGTATGTGATTTACTTTGCTAAGCAGGATGATCCTCTAATTTCAGCCTGCTGTCTATTTTCTCGTCTTCCCTTCCCCAAGCACGTAGTCGGGGGTTTTCACTACACGACATTAAGCAAATTACATAGAAAAATCAAGTACAGAATTCTATAACCAAATGCTCTGATGTTGGCAGAGGGGTCCTGTAATTGGCTTTTGTTACATTTTTTAAAAAATAGAGTATTCTCTTGAGGTAAATTTATTTCAGTCACTAATGTTTAGTTAGTGACCTCGCCTAAACCTACTTTCAGAAAATGAGTTGTTTCACTTAAGAGAAAAGCCGACACTTGCTCTTTAGATTCACAGACTTAGAGAATCTTAGGTTGAGCAGGTTATCGGAGTGTGTGACATCTAAACCTCCTAGTTTTCAGATAAGGAGAGAGACCCTGGTTACATCACGTGCCCAGTATGGCACAGGAAGGTTTAGTTCCTATATCTTCCGTCTTTATTCCAATTTTTAAAGGAAAATGTGAGACTCAGTGACTCTTGAATTCAAATTCAAATACTGCTTATTTCATATCCTTCTGGCTTATTAAAATAGTCAGAGCATATTTGTAAGTATACCAGTGGGGAATACATGAATTTTATGCACCTACTAATGACATTGTCTTCATTCTTTTTCAGACACTAAAAAATGTTGTGCCTTGAACTGTGTTAAGATGAGCAGTTTGAAGATTTAATGTCAAATTGCTTCATCTTAGCTGTCCATGTTCATGTGTCAGGTCCACATGAGCCTTTGTTCCCAAACAGATTTAACAGAATGGCCATGTGGTCCTAGAAAGAGACGTGTTTAGAGGAGATGTAATGCAGGTTCAGGATCACAGACTTACACAGCCTCTGAGTATTGTCCACACAGGGCACTAACGTCCCCAGTAATCTGTGAAATATGCAGAAGGCACGCTCTCCGGCTCCAGTTGCTTGCCACTTAGCCCCGGTGAGCTGGCTGGGCTCCAATTCAGGTAATTGCATCCTGTCTGCTCAAATTTCCTTTGCAATTTCAATCAGATATGTTATCCTCCTTAGCGTGGCTGCCCAGAATGATAGTTCAGGATTCCTTTACAGCTGCTAAACAGCTGTTGTGTTCAACCCAAGAGGTGACTACAATTCAGTAGTGAGTAAAATGATTCCTTGTGCCATCACAGAGGCAGTCCGAGGCTTAACTAATTAAGATGTGGACAGCTTGTGACACGCAAATTAGGGTAAAGATGGCAGACATTCATTATTAAGTATTTTTAAAGAGTTCTACACCTCCCTTCATCTCGAATTAGAATCCAGGCGTGAAATGTTCCTTACACTGTAATACATCCTGTTTAAATTGAATAAGAAAATTATTGTCAGAAAGTGGCATTGGTTGAATTTAGAATTATACAATGCATTATCTCCTTTTATCACTTTAAGTGATCTTCACTACTAATGAAGCAAACATCTTACTTAGAATTGCATTAATAAACTTTTCATTGATGGCTTCACATTACTAATTGCAGATACTACAAAAGCATCCGTCTTTTTCGTCCATTATTTTCCCAATTTTGCTATACAACCTTTTATGCATGCAACTTGCTCACGAAAATATGCTGCATTGAAAAAAACCCCAAAATATCCCAAAATTGAATGGCTTAACAGCCATCATTTTATTACATCTCATGATTTTGTTGATCAGGATTTGGAAATAGCTCAAGTGGGAAATTCTTCTGCTCCATAAACTATTGACTAGGGTAACTTGGTAGTATTCCGCTGGTGGTTGGACTGCTCTGCAGGTCCTAGATTGCTTTGTTTACATGCCCATTGCTTTGTCAGAGTTAGACGACAGACTGGGCTCAGCTGAGGCCCTCTCCATTTAGTCTCTGGGCCTCTTCATTGGTCACTCCAGAAAGGTAGTCAAACTGTTACATGGAGACCCAGGACTTCAAGAACCTGAGATGGAAGCTGCCAATTCCCTTAAAAGCTGGACCTCGAAAAGGTACAATTTCACTTTAATTCTACTTTCTCCGTCAAAGCAGTCACAAGACAACCCAGAGTCAAGGAGAGGAAAAATAGATCTACCTCTTAATCAGAGGAATGTCAAAGAATTATGAGCATCTCTGATCCACCACACTGACCATTTTAATAGTATTCTTATCCTTGGTAGTTTCAAAGGTATCTGAGTTTTCCACAAGGGTCACCTCCACCATTAAACATCTAGACATAAAGACAGACTCAGTGCCAACCTCTTGGCTTTAACATTGGCCTAAAATACCTTTGGAAACATAGCAAATGCAGATATTTCCTCAGCGTTAGTGCCTGGAAAGTGTGCCAACCACAATAATTCCTATTTCTACTCTCTAAAGCATAGAGTACCACCTTCCCAGCACAAACTATTGTTTTAAATAAAATTGCAAACAGTTTTAATTATTCCAAGTGCATTTACACCTAGAATATTCAATAAGACTTACAGTGGAGACAGGTTAGATATTATTATTTCTATCTTGCTGCTGAGGAACTTGAAATAGAGGTAAGTGATTTGCTAGAATGTCTCCAGGTAATGAGTGATGAGACACTCATTGAGGGCCACCCAGTCCAAGACTCCATCTGCTTTACTCCACATTCTTTCTCCCTGTTAAGATTGGACTCACAACCTAAAAATCCTTGATGAGGTTAAAAGTTCCTGACTTCACTACAATGGAGATGTTTTCTCAAAAGGGCAAAGGAGTTCTCAAACTAGATTCTCATTTTCATTGAGAAATGTCTAAGTTGGAACTGTTGTTGTCCTTAGTTCCTCTGGGTGTGGACTAGAAGAGTCTTGCATGGTTGAATAACGTCTGGTTTGCTCCATTTGGCCACATCACAGCCAAAGATGCAAGACTGTTCCAGTCTTCCAGATTTTCTCTTCGTTAAGCAAAATGCATTGTCAGTATCATTCTTGTCCTTTTCTCTAGCTCCTCATATCCTTCTGAGTCCTGAAGACACACCTCAGTTCTCCCAACTGCTCTAGCGCGACTTTTCCCACTATTTTGGTCCATATTTCACTCTTTCCCCTGAACTCGAAGACTTTTACAGTCTGGAGCACGTGATGTCAGAAATTACTCATATTCATCCTTTCACTCATCGAAATATTTTAAGACCTTTCCTGGGTGTATTTCTAGGATAGATATTCTGGTGATATAAAGCCAATCACTTGTGGATCTTGCTCCAAAGAGCTCCAAGCATTTCAGAGAAGAGTCACTGAGGCTCTACTACATACCATGCACCATGATAAAAGGCCGCGCATACTTTATCTTATTGACATCCACAACAATTCCAGGGGGCTTTATAGATGATGAAACTGGAGCACTACAGTCCAAGGTCATGGTATTAGTAAGTGGCAGAGACAGGATGTAAACCCATAACGGTCTAACTTCAGAAACAAAGCAGTTGGCCATTAGGCTATAATTAATTGTCTTTGGATAATTCTATTATATGCATGCACTTCCATATATGTGTATATGTGTGTAGATATAGTCATTCAGGGAAATGTATGGTGACATTTATATTTCAAATGGCATTTGTAGCATAAGAAAGGTAGAAACAAGTTGCCATGAGACTTCAGATGGGAGCAAAATAACTTCATCTGAAAGAAGATTCCTGACAGTTGACATGAGACTTACCAGGAGCACAGTGAGTAGATTGGTTTAGCATGGGAAAGGGTTGGGTAAGCATGATGAGTAAGAATACAGCAGGACAAACACATGAAAATTATGTGAAGTTTAAATCTGGTCATATGGTCATTGCTGTTTTGAAAGGTGTTTCTTGTGGGTTGATAAGATCAGAGATGAACTTTAAGAGGATTAACCTGTCAGCCTGGGCGGCAGGATGGATTGGAGTAGGACTATGTCAGTGATATAAGTTAAGCCTCGCCCGTTTAATTCCTTCCCAAAGCAATTATGAGTCTATTGCAAAAGTCTAAGTAAAGCAAAGCAATAGCAATCTGACTTCACTATGGACATAATCGTGGCTTATCTGTTGATGATTTTAAGAGTACAATGGTTGAATTTTTAACTATTAATTATAACAATAGTAACTTCTATGTTTCTGATACTTTCCTCTTTTCATTGTACCTTCACATACATTATCCATTGGATTTTAAATAGGCCAACTCCACGAGGCTGAGGATCAGAGGCTATCGAAGTACTGAGGATACAGTTGCCATTCAAAATATTTGGCTAACTTACTAATTAATCTATAAGCAGCCATTCTCCTTCTGTTCTTGGATCCATTCTCCAAGGTGCCTCCATTTGTGGTTATCAAAGCATAAAAAATAATGACAATACTTTCCAATAAATAAGTTATTGTTAATGTTCAACAGGAATCAAATAATTTAAGCACAATCATATGAGATATATACTACTCTTCCCAGCTTATACATAAAGAAACTTGGACAGAGAAGGTTAAATAATTGTCCAGTCTTATCTATCCATTAGGAATATAGGAATAGTTCTAGGATTCAAATATAGGCATGATGACTCTAGAGTCCGTGTATACATAATCACCGCTCTCTCAAATATAGATTGTCTAGCCTTGGTTCCTGAGTCTCTATGAGGCAAGAGATCGTTCACTAAGGGCCCCAAAAAGAAAAGCTCTGTTTTTTAAGAAAGTATTTTTGTATACTCTAAATAGAGATATTTAGTGATGCATGTCTATAACTAGGATATAATTTAAAGACTGTCTACATTGCAAATCATAAATTTAAACATGCTCTCCTGAGCTTGACATGTCTAATGGCAAAAAGGGAACTTGAAAACCAGTAGGTGGAAAGAATCCAAACTCCTTTATCCAAAATAAGACTCAGTTTCTAAATCTCCGACAAGTTTTCTCCCTCCTAGCAGCTGGTTGCCAGGAACAGAGCGAGTTCACCACAGCCCTGCACAAGATTTAATGGGGTAATTAAGAAGTATGCTGTGAATTTGGCCTGGGACTTGGTTCTGTTTTTGCTCTGCAGATTTTGTGTTGGTGGAAGCAGTTCAGGCAATCCATCATTTGTGCTTGGCAATGCCAGTGACACAAGTCAGTTCTTGGATGCAGTAAGGGACAACAGCACCAACTGGATAACCAAGATTTGGCAGCAACCTATAGAGGCTTTAGGGACCCTTTGGCTATGGTTAGTGTTGCTCTCGGATAACTGTTAGCTACTACTGGCAGAGGAAAGTGGGACTGCCATTCGCCCAATCTGCCCAGACTCAGCTTCCCTATTCTTATTTTCATCGGCTTATTCTTTCTACAACTATATGCACACTCGCTTTTATAAGAAACCTTGACATGGTATTACTAAGCTAGGTAATAAATGCTATTTTTAGAGCATGTGAATGTATAATTATTAGTTTGATAGATCATCTTTCCAAATGTTGGAGAGCCATTTGTATTTCCTTTTCCGTGAACTGTCTGTTCATTCCATTAAGCAAAGATTTACAAACTGCTTTAGTGAACTATGAAACAAGTAGCCACATATGATGACTGTAAAAGTATCAATAAGTACAGCAATTTGTCAATATCTAATAAAAAATTTAAAGTGCTCATTCCCAACAATTCCACTCTTACGTATTTATCTTACAGACAAACTCACATATGTGCAGTATGACATATTTATAAGACCTTCATTGTGCAGTTTAGGTAAAAATAAGATAAATAGAAAGAAACATAAATATTTGTGAATAGAGCCTGGTGAAATAAACTATGGGAGGAACATCTACTTCCAGCCACGATGGAGTAACTATGTTTCAGCCATGATAGAGTAACTGGTCTGAGCTAGTTCTCCAGCCATAAATACCTGTAAGATTGGACAAAATATCTGAGGCAATATTTCTCAGCACAAAACAACAGACAGCACAAGATTGTGATCTCTGAGAAAAGGAAACTGAAAATGTTAGGCCCATGATTGTTCAGCCTTCTATCTGGGAATAGTTTTCTGACCATGGTGTGGAAAGCTGGAGTTAAAGCAGGACTTGGCAGCCCTTCTGAGTTGAGGAGGCAGAGGCCAGAACTTGGGGAAGCTGAGATGGCTGGAATCTATAGGGTGGGGTATCAGAGATGAAGAGGGACCTATGTCCAGAGAGGGCCCCAAAGAATACACAAATACTACACACACATCTATACTGGCAAAGAACAATTGGGAATGAAAATTAAAAATAGTACTATATACAAAAGCATAGAAAAACATGAAGTATATAGGTATAAATATGCCAAATATATACAATATTTTCATTCTGGAAACCATAAAACATTATTGAAACAAGTAAAAAAATACTTAAATGACAGCTATACCACATAAATGAATTAGAAGGTTAATATTGTTAAGATGTCAATTCTTCCATAATTGATAAATAGATTCAATGTAAATCCAGTCATGTAGATGTGAACAAGCTAAAAATTATATGGAAAAGCAAAGGAACTAAAATATCTTAATTTTTACAAAGAAGGACAAAGTTGGAAGTCTCACGCTGTCTAGTTTCAAGATTATTATAAAGCTATAGTAACAAGACATAGATTAAAAGAACAGAATAGAGTTCAGAAACAGATCCACACATAAATGATCAATTGATTATTGACAAAGGGGCTAAGACAGTTCAATCACGAGCTGATCATCTTTTCAACCAATGATGCTGGAACAATTTGATATCCATTAAAAAAAAAAAGGAAGCTGAGTCCATAGCTCAAACTAGTATAAAATTTAATTCAAAGTGAATTATAGGCCTAAATATAAAACCTAAAGTCATAACACTTTTCACAATAACATAGAAGACAGTCTTTGGCACTTTGCATTAGACAAAGATTTCTTAGATAAAACACAAAGAGTATAAACCATAAGAGAGAAAATGGGTATATTATACTTCATAAAAATTAAAATTGAAGCTCTTTGAAAGACATTGTGAAAAAATTAAAAAACAAGCCATAGACTGGGAGAAAAATATTTTAAAAACACATCTGTATCTAGTATGTACAAAGAGGTATTGCAACTCAATAATAAGCAAACAAACAATACAATTAAATTCAAGGGATAAAGGAAAATATTTTCAACAAATGGTGCTAGATCAATTGCATGTCCTTACTGTGGATGAGGGTGGGGAGAAAAACACAAGGTGGAGAAAAATTGAGTGTTTTCTCACATCATATGCAAAAATTAACTTGAAATGAGCCATAGGCCTAAATGCAAAACAAAACGTATAAAGCTTCTAGAAGAAAACAGGAGAAAATCTTTGCAACCTTGAGGTAGGAGAATATTTCTAAGAATACAAGAGAACAAACAAACAAAATATGATAGATTGGACCTCATTAAAATTAACATCTTTTGCATTTTGAAAAACACCATGGGAGATAGAATTATGATGCTCCTCCTAAAACAGAACCCATGCCCAAATCCCTAGGATGATTGTGAATATATTGCCTTATATGAAAAAGGAACTTTGCCCTTCCTAAATTAGGTTACTAATCAGTTGACCTTAAAATAGGCAGATTATCCTGGATTTCTGGGTAGATCCAATTCATGATCCCTTAAAAGTTGAAGAGGAAGGCAGAAGAGGAAGTTAGGGAGATTTGAAATGCTAGGATGATTTAACGTTACTGGCTAGAAGACAGAGGGGGCCATGTGTCAAGCAAAGGGGGATCTCAGTCCTACAACTGCAAGGAACTGAATTCTGAGAATGATGCTAATGACCTTGGAAGCAGATCCTTCCCCAGAACCTCTGGAAAGGAACAAAATCTTGCTGACACCTCGATGTTGGTCTTGCAAGACTCTGAGCAGAGAATCCAGCCACTCTGTGCCAGACTTATGACCTACAGAACCATGACATGATAAATGAGTGTCGTTTTAAGTCACTCTACTTAACGTAATTTGTTACATAGCAATAGAAAACTAACAGAGACACTACTCAGAAAATGAAAAGGCAAGCCTCAGACTGGGAGAAGATATTTGCAACACGTACATCAAACAAAGGACTTGCATCAAGAATACATAAAGAACTCCTGCAATTATGCAATAAGGAAAAGAAACTCCATTTTAAACTCAAACAAAAGATTTGAACAGATAGTTCAAAAAGAAGATGTGTAAATGCCCCCCAAAGCCATGAAAACATGTTCAATGGCATTAGTCGTCAACATTAAATACACAGTGAGATAGTTTTGAACCCCTATTAGAATGTTACAATTTAAAAGACTAGCCATACCAAGAGCCAGAGGTGACAGCGCAAGTGGAATCTCATACACTACAGGTGGGAAAGCAACAAAAGTACACCCTGGAAAATGATTTGGCAATTTCTTAGAGAGCTTAATAGACAACTACCATGTGACTTTGCTATTCCATTCTTAGATATTTACCCAAGACACTTGAAAATTCACCCAAGACTTGTAGCAAATATTCAAAGCAGATTTATCTGTGACAGCCCAAACTAGAAAACACCCAAATGCCTATCAACAATTGAATGGATTTCTTGTTTTAAATTATACTATATCTATACAATGGAATACTACTCAGCAATAAAAAAAGAATGGACTACCAATACATACAACAAAATTTAATCTCAAAAGCATGAAGCAAAGTGAAAAAAAGTCAGACAAAAATAGTATGTTATATAAAATTCTATAAAATGCAAACAAATCCATAGTGACAGAAGGTGGTCAGTGGCTGCCGGGGGAGAGAGAGAGCTGATAAATCAGCATGAGGTAACTTTAAGGATGATGGAAACATTTATTATCTTAATTGTGATAATGGTTTCATAGGTGTATACATATGTCAAAACTTATCAAATTGTATACATTAAGCGTGTACAATTATTGTACTTCAATTACGTCTCCATAAAGCAGTTTAAACAATTATATGGCTCACAAAGCACATCTTCCAGCCAGAGACGCCTGGCAGTGGTCCAACAGTTTGAATTCTCAGATGTCATGATTATCATAAAAGTCAGAAGGACACTCTGAGATAATTAGGATTCCGTCACAGAATGACCCAAGTTGAGCTACCGGTGGGGAAAGAGGGAATTTTCCTCTTCTGTCTTATCTCTATTGCTGATTTGAGGAAAATTCACCTCCTGAAGAACCGTTTTGCTGTGGCCGTCTGCCTTAACCCACTTTGTTATAAGCCATTGAGTCATAATCAGTTTGCCAGCACCGGGCCCTGCAAAGCCAGGGGGATTTCCCAAGCACAGGGCTCAGTCCTTAGTATTCTAGAAGACTTTAAATCTGGGTCCCTGTTGTTCTCAAGCACTGCGTTTGAGTTTGTTGGTGGTGGCCAATAGGATTAGCTCTAGACAAATCTCAGGGACTCCCTTGATTTAAAAGATAAGGGAAATCTGCTGAAGAATTTTCTAGCCAGCCCCAGAGTAGCAAGATGACTTTACCACATCTGCGAAAGAAGGAAAATTGCTCTGATCACATCATTTGAATTTTTATTCCAGGACCCACTTATAGGCCTTTCTATCTGGTGTTCCTGCCATGCAGTGCTAGTGTCCCAGCTCAGAGCTCTCATGAGGCAGAGCTGATTGCCCAGCAGAAATCTAGGAACCGCCAACGCAGGGGAGGGTCTGTCTCCTCCTGATAGAGGCACCCAAAGCAGAGCCATGCAGGCCAGCCTCCATCCCTCCTGGAATGTGCTCAGCCACAGCCAGCTGCAGAAGCTTCACCCTTTCTCCACTAGCAGGATCAGTGCCAGCCGGCCTGGGAAACAAAAGAGGATTTAGTCTGTTCTCTGTCACTGGCAGCCAGATCAGCAGGTACCTCAGATAAGAGTCTTCACATGACATCATTCCTGTTGGCCTCAAGACATCTTCCTGACAATCCTTATTCTCCAGAAGAAGCATTTCATCGCATCTTGAGCAGGACAAGTAGTTTAACTTCTCAGTAGTTCATTTTCCAGTTATTCATTCATTCATTTGTTCAATAAATAGTTAATGTACGCCTACTGTGTGCAGGTCACTCATGCCTTATTCGTAGGAATCAAGACTAGAAACTAGATCTACTAGAGACCAGAATAATACTCTTTTCTTGATAACAATATTATAAACTATCTTATTTGAACCACTATTAACCATCAGCTATATTACATACATTTTTGCCTTTCCCCACAATGAAAGTTAGCTTTTCTAAGAAGCATTTTATAGTTGACAAAACAAAGGTTAAACAATTCACCCAAGGCCGTCAGCTTGATAACTGTCCAATTTGGAATTTGAGCACAGATTTAGAAATATCTCAAACCCCTGAACTTTCCACTCTGCCAGACAACTCAGTAGATCACTCAGCCTGTTTGAAGTGATTTTAACATGGTGATGCTTCCTTATTTATAGCGCTTCAGCAAACACGTTCACACTATTACCTCTGGCACATTTATATAGCATTACAGCAGAAGGTGACATCTGGCTGCACAGGCCCTTGGTGGATTCCCGAGGTCCAATTTTGGGTTCTCAGCCTTTAGGTTCAGAACTCAATTTATCCACCATCAGAAACTAATTTGCTAAATGCACAGGAATCTGACACATAGATAAGAATTCTAATTCATTACTTAAAAGGTTAAGAAGGCCCAGAAAACAGAGTGGAATATTGGATATAACATCTCATCCATTGCACAAGTATTTATTGTGTACTAGGTGCCAGCAGGGTTCTAGTTGCTGGGGATGAGACTGTGAACATCAACAGCAAGTTCGCTGCTCTCATGGTGATTTCACTGTCAGTCTTGATGATTCAGATTGCTAACTGGGTGGAAAACAGTCACACAAGCCATGGAAGCTCAGCTTTGACTATGTAGAGTTTGAGGTATCTATGGGTTAATGAAGCGGACATCACCAGCAGAGGCAATGGTATGCTGGAGCTGGCTCAGACCAGCTCTCAAGATACAATTGTTAAATTTTCAGTTATTTTGTGAGCTGGTAGATGTCAAGTCAGTAGCTAAAAATTAGCCTTGGGCAGTGTATTTATTTCATGGAAATTGGAAAACTGCAAATCAGAGCTCTTCTTCCCTCTCTCCACGCGACCTGATTATTAAAGATTTACTGGCACATCCTCGGGTAAAGGAGCAGAAGACTGCATATGTCCACCAGGAGAAAGACTGTGACTTCCTTGGCTTCTAGAACCTGGAGTTGAGTTTAGGACTTATTAGAAGATACATGGCGGTAAAACTCTTTGAATGGATACACTAGCCTAGAGGAGAGTGATAAAAGCAGATGATTGAGAAAAGATCTTAAGCCAATAAAAATGGTTAGGAGAGGAGCAAAAAAAGAAAATGGCTCCCAAAGTGATCTGGATGAGTCAGGTTTGAAGTTCCAGGAAGGAGTTTCACAAGGGAAAGTGTAATAAGACATTTCCAGAAGGAAGTGTTCTGTATTGCTATGTTAATCTTTTGAAACTATTTGTCTGAAGTTTAGAAAGTGTCCAAGAATTGTGCTCGCTAGGGTGAGGTGAGTTGTTAAACTTGGATAAAGCATTTTCAAAGAGTAGTGGAGAATGGAGTTAGATGCATAAAGGCGAAAAGTAGATGGGGATTGAAGTGCAGATAACAAGAATGCAAGACCAGAGAGCTCATGTCTGATGATGGGGAGCCCCTCCCTTCTGGAAAGAGGGGAGCTGGATATTTTGTTTCCAAGCCCCATTTCTTGGATCCACATTTTCTTTTCTTCATGCAGGAAATACCCTTCTGTTAGCACATTCCTTCTTCACATGAAGGATGAAGGCAACAGCTTTAGCTCTTAAGCAGCCGTGCTTTCCTGAGATTGATAATGCCCAACTCATTGAACATGGAAGTTCAACTGCTTATTGTTTAGGGTAGGTTTTCCTACAGATGGCTAATTTCATTTCCGGCATATTGAATTTTTCCTAGCTTTCTGCTCAGAAGGTAATCTAAATTTCATGCTTAGGGAGTACCTTGCTTTTACCATGAACATATGCTCCAAGAAGGAATATTTTTTCTGCTCATTTTTTAACTCATAAAAGATGCAGCAGGCTTGTGGGAGAAGAGGAAGAAGAAAACCATATGAGACATTGCCTGTTTGGCAGTAACCATCCCATCCCCATCTCAGAGAAGCTGCCTCATCTATATGCACCCTGAGAGGGATGGTCAAGCTCTGTACCGTGATACCCTACTATCTAGGTCTCAGCTGGGGATCCACAGCTACTCAACAGATGGCCATTTCAAAATCTGGACAGAGACAATGACTTGCTGGCTCAAAAAGACAAGCTGCAATAATCAGATTTCCTATCTCTGAAATTTCCCTTTGGGACTCTTATCTTGAATCCTTCCAGTTGCAGAAGCCCGTTCTGGAAGAGAAAGTAAAAATAGAGAGGAATATGGGTAGGCAGGCAGAGGAATTCAGAAATGAGAGACAAGGTGTTTCCTGAAAGACAGAGAGATTAAGATTGCCACCGAGCCTCATAAGAACTGGAAAGTCAGAAACCAAGAACAGAGTCAAATTACTCAAGATCTCAGTTCATGACAACTAAAAGATCCATAATTAATATAGACACGGATTTTATCCAAGACACTACCTTTTCATGACTGCGACTTAATGCCTTCAACAAACATTTATTAAAAACTTACTCTATACCAAACACATAGAGAATAAGGCCATATTGTCATTGTCCTCAAATAGTTTCAGGTTGGAAAAAAGAAAAGAAAAACCTCTGTGCTGAGGATTCACTGGAAAAGGGAGAAGAGGAAAATTAGAAACAGCAGCTGATGTCACAATGTGGAGATAGAGCATTTTTACAACAATTGAAGGGTAGCCTGATTTTCTGTCAGCAAGCCGAGAATAGCTTGGGTTCAAATAACTGACCACAGAGTACTTGCAGCTTATCTGTGTTTATAATCGTTGGTTCATCACTTCAGACGGTATAGATATTTTAGCCCACTTGACAGACTGGTTGATTTCTCTCTGCTACAAAACCACAGTCTGAACACTACCTCTTGATTTTACATAGAGGAATATGTTGATTTGACTTGGCTAATTCCTATAAAAGGAAAACATTTTTCTTCATTGAGAGCCCAAGTCAAGTCACAAGAACAATGCACAGACCAGAGGCACCCAGATTAGCATTTGATAAATAACAGCAAAGTGGGATGCAAGAATTATCTTATATAATCCTCAATTAGTACCATGAAGTACCTACTATTATTATTCACATTTTGAGATGAAAAGAAACTAAAGCTAAGTGCTGTTAAGTCACTTGCCAAAGTCGCAGCCAGAGGTGACAGGTAAGAGCCAGTTCTATTTCCATGGTCTTCATTACTACACTGTATGGAAGCCTTCTTACCCAAATGAACCCAGACCATCGGCAACAGCAAGACAATCAATGGTCTAAGTTATACATTCACCAATCACCCTCAGAGTAGCCATGACCTTTGGGAAGGGCAGTTGTAAAGAATAACCTAGAAATGGCTAGATTTAATTGAATAAAAGATAATGTTTGTGTGCATATTCAATTTCTTTACAGCATTAAGGTCCCAGATGACATCTTCCATACACACACATAAAGATGTGTGTGTGTCTGTATGTGTGTGTGCGCACGCACGTGAGAGCTATTAAGGCAAAAAAAATATAGAAATCCACAGGACTTACAGTAATTTTTGTTGGGAATGATGAGCTGGTCCTCCTTAATGAGAGGTACTATGGCAGTACTTTCTTTGGCAAACAGATGTCAGAAACCTTTAATTAGCTAGAAATCCTCACAAGTTGTGGCTCACATTTCCTCCCGTCAAGCAAGGGCTCTGCAAAAACAGTTTGTGCAGTGATGCAAAGGAAGAGTTAAATAATGAAGCAGTTCCCCCATCCTTGGGAGGGAAGAAGGGCAGCCTTCTAAGGTATTCACTTAGTGTTGACTGGAGGGAGGGAAGAGAAAAAACATATAAGCCTCCATTCACACACCAGATGTTCCCACTAAAACAATCACTTTCAAGAAAGCTCAGCTTGTGTGGATGATAATAACTATTGAGTATGGGGGCTTGACAACCACAGAAGGAAATTCCTGGTGGAAGTAGGGCTGTCATCTAAGGCCTGATGCTGTGACAGACCATGGTACTCTAAACTTGAGGGAGGGGCTTCTACCTGCTGTAGATCTTATTGGGCACAAAAAGCTCCATTGCCCCCCTTCTCCCAGAAGTCCTCTGCTCTGGTTCACTGCCATAGCCTGGGACTGCAGCCCTCAGCTATTTGTGTCTGTGGGTGGTCAGGGAGCTGATTTTCCTGCCCTTTGAGATATTATATTGAGGATGGCATAGCAGCCCTACATTTCTTATATCTGTAAGGACACTTTGAATCACAGAGATGGGGACATCTTGTGATCTGACCACCATGGGATAGTGTCTTAGGTTGGGTTTTCTAGAAACAGAGCCTGAGACAGGGATTTGCGGCATATAATTTATTAAGAGAATGCTCTAAGGGAAGGAAGGAAGAAGGATGAAAAGGGAGAAAGAGTCAAGCAAGGATGTAGCCTCCTTAAACTTAACTGGGTTAAATTTAGTTTTGACTGGACCCACAGGGGGCTTTGGAACATAAATTACACTAGAAACTTGCCACACCAACTAGTGGGGTTGGAGTGTTATCTCCATGAGAGGCAGGGATCCCCCTGGGGCAGGATCTGTGAGACAATAGCAGCCAACACTCACAGATGCTGGTGTTGAGTGCTCTGTTTCAGTCAAAGAAGTGCAAATGCAGGTGTAGGGAGAAACCAGGAAATTGTTTTCATACTCAACTCATTGTTGTCGCAGCCCTGAGCTTAAATTCATTACAGGATGGGGTATCTCATTTGATGCGTACAATGACCTGATAAGATAGGCAGGGCAGCCACAATTTCTCTTCAGTACAGACTCCTGTTTTGTAGAGGAGGAAATATGCCCAGATAGACTGAATTACTAGCCTAAGTAAGCCAGATGCTGTGAGAAGAGTAGGAGCTAGAATCTAGGACTTCTGATTTCAAGTTCTGTGTCCTTTCTGCTACATCTGTCTGCCTCTTACTTCTCTCATGGTAAAAGATGAGAAAAGCAAGATGTTAATAGCAAGCACATAGGTTGTAGAACCAACAAATGTCATGGGAAGCAGGGAAGGGTGAGAAGAATTGAGCTGGGTCATCAAGAATGCTTACTGAAGGAGCCACTTCTATGCTATGTCTACTCCATGGTGGTTAGGATTTAGATGGATGAAGGGATGAGAGCTTCCCAGGCTCAGGTAGTCCAGAGAACTATCTGGGGTACATGTGGAGTATAGCATGTGGATCATTCTTCTGGAGAGGGGCTCGATTTGTCCGAGTAATGTTAACCTGTGTGTACGTGTTGGGAAGAGGGCCCTCGATCACTGCAGCTCATCTTTCCTGTCACTCATCTCTCTCATTGTCTTCTCTCCATGTATCCAGCCCACACCCTTCTCTAGCTTCTAAATTCATTTGTAGTTTCTGGTTGTATTAACTCCTGAATAGTTACTCCTAGAAGGTGGAGAGTTGCATGAAATTGCTTTCCACCATCAGATGAAGAGGAACAAAGCCCTTGACACTCAATATGCAGTTCCTATGAAGTAATGGTAGGATTTTATAGAATTATGGTTTAGGAGAGGCCAACGTATTAAAAAATAACCTACTCTTGCCTCAAACCCCTCTACCCAAGAGGTTCCCAAGAGTCTTAAGGGAAAAGACAAAAGAAAAACGCCATCCTCTTGATCCTAAGACCTGGGCCACAAACCATAATGCAGAGCGTTTTGAGAAACCTGAATGATGCATGTGACCCAGCCTAGATATTTACGAGGCCTCTCCAGCAACTTTCTCCTCTTCTGCAAGCTCCAGTGAAATCACAGGATATAATGGCTCAGTCTATTTCAGGAAAATACAGAAAACTGCAAGCATGCATACAAAAGAAAACTCCCTTTTTTGCTAAGGGATGGGTTTATCATAGCTGCACAGTGACCCCAACTACTAGCAAAGGAAGCCCAAGCTGCGTCCTAGAATCTGAGCAATCAGATCTCTCTCTCCTTCTCCTCCTCCAAAAAGAAGAGAGGGCAAGGGTATCAGTGGGAAATTTCTTGTTAAGAACAGGTCACTAGGTTTGTGAGATTAAAGGACTTGCACAAATTAAGGCATCTAACAATAATAATAGTTTACAAAATGCAGACCATAGCACACAGCCCAGATTTACTTTAGAGACTGGAGACTGGCCTGGTAAGTTTTGATGGGGAAGGAAGAGTTAAGGAAATGAAATGGATCATGGAGACTGGCATTGGATGCCCATAGCTAAGGTGAAGGGCCCCTGTGTGATGCCGGCTCCTACAGAGTTATTCTGCTTATCCCAACTTTTATCCTTTTTCCTGCATCTTTGCTTATCTTTTTTTCAGGAATGGGCCTGTTGAATGGGCTGAATTGATGATCCTCCGAAACATATATCCATCCAGAACCTGTGAATGTGACAAGTTTCTTACTTTGAAAAGGGATCTTTACAGATATAACTAAGTTAAGGATCTTTGGATGAGATCATCCTCAATTAACTGGATGGATCCTAAATCCAACGACATGTCTCCTTATCAGAAAGATGAGAACACACGAGAAGTCATGGGAAGATGGAGGCAGAGATTGGAGCGATGCATCTACAAGCCCAGGAACACCAAGAACTGCTGACAGCCACGAGAATCTAGGAGAGAGGCAGGGAAAGGATTCTTCCTCAGGGCCTCTGGGAAGAACCAGCTCTGTCGACATCTTGATTCTGGACTTCCGGCCCTAGAACTGTGAGAGAATGAATTTCTATTATTTTAAGACAGTTGGTTTGTGGGAATCTGTTACAGCAACCCTACGAAACTAATACAGCCTCTTAGGTGCTGTTCCTCCAGAACCTTCTTAGTAACAACAGTGTGGATGGATGAACCACCAGGCTGCCCCCAGCCCAGGCACCTCAGCTATTAGGGAAGAAGCCTACCAATCGGCATTCTAATCTGCACTGACATGTGGGAGCTTCCATAGTGTCCAGGGCCAGTGACCCTACACAGAAGCTTCTGCCTTCTGCCCATCAGTCAGCTCGCCGCTCAAAAACATCTCATTAAACCTGGCTCAAGCACAGCTCGGGGCCCCTGGGAAATATGCACAAATGACAGAGCTGTTCTCCTTTTTTGGCACAGGTCTTTTATCAAGCAATACAGAGTATATTTTCAATCATTCCCATATCACAATGAAGAGACAATCCCTGTTAGTGTGTGTCCTTGAGAAAGCCAAAAAAGACAAACAGAAAACATTGTGCCTTGGTGCACTCAGGCACGAGGGGGCTTTGAGACTCCATGAATCTTCACAGTAGTCAGTGAAGTGTAATTCAGTCTTTTTAACTTTATGATAGACATTCATGTCAGTGGCTTTAGGATAAGGAAAAGACTTTAGTGAAAAATGAAACTTCTGATGAATAACTTGGAAGATGTTGAATAATATACAAATATTTCTTTCCCCTCAGTCAGAGAGAGTCCAAATCCTGATGAGTTTCCATCCCTGTCATTGCCATTCTTTATAAGGAAACCAGTTTGGGAGGAGGAAAGAAAAGAAACTTTGGCATTTGGGGTAGAAGGAAGGAGGAGTCTGATGGCGGGGCTGGGTGGGGAGAGCCCAGGAGAAAGGAGGAAAAAAACTCAGCTTGGAATAATTGAAAGATCCTACAAGATGCAGGGAAATTGGCACATTGTTGATAATACCCATAATAACAAAGTTAATGATAGGTTTTCGGAAGGACCTTGCTTGGTCTGGGATTTGTTATAAAGAAAAGGAGACATTCAGCTGGCAGGCACGGCGTGTGTAGCAATGCCGCATTCATCCTACAACAGCCCACCAGTCCCATCACGGGCCCAGCCGCTTGTCTCCTTCACTGTCCCAGTCCTCATTTGCCTCTACAAAATTATTGGTATCTCCATTCTTCTCTGAGACTTGATAAAAGAACAGGTGTAAACATTCGTGGGGTGGTAGGGTTGGTTTAGGGGCTGCATTTTCTAAATTTGTTTCATTGTTCCTACAGAAAAGAGAGGAGGCAGCAGTGGGTTGATGGATGGGTTGGAGTGGGGCCAATGTGGCCAAGGAGGGCAAGGAGCACACCTTGGGGATCTGAGTCTTCCTGTGCTTCTGTCCTAGCATGGAGTCTCTTGCGCTCTGCCATACAGGTGTCCAAGGAAAGTGCAAAGGAAGGGTAGGGGCAAAGGGAATGCTCATTTATGCCGAACGTGTTGTGCTCTAGATGGTTTCTGTTTATTGTGTTATTTTCTTCCTAAGAACAAAAGAGAAAATTGAGGCTTGAGGCAGTTAGATACTTACCCAAGACCACATGGCTAAGAAATGCAGAAGCTGGAATTGAACCCAGATCCGTAGTGCTTCAAAGGCTAGATCCTTACGGCAACATCATGCTCCTGCCCCCAAAGGTGGAACAAATGCCCTAAAGGAGCCTAGGGTGAGTAGTGAGCCCTTAATTCTGAGAGCTCAGAGTGGGAGAGACTTCATTTGGCAGAAGGAAGTTTGCATGATACAAAGATAAACACTCATAAGAAGCATCTGCTGTAAACGGAAAACTGTTAGAGAGCAGACTACTCTCCAAAGCTGGTGGAGCCAGTTTCAACCTGCTCACCTTCCATTTGATGTCTTCCCTGGGTGTTTTCAGCCAGGCCTGTGGCTTCCAGAGCTCCACTTCTGAACTTCTAGCCATCATCCCATGTCAGAGCTACAGGGTGGGTGCTAAAGCTCAGGGAAGAAATTTGGTCCAAGTTTCCCTTCTGTTTAAAATGTGTTCCAGCACTGGACAATGCCTTGCTCAAGCTAAGTTTTTCACCTTAGAGTTCATGCAGAATCTCTTGCCACGTTTGATAACCACTTAAAACCTTAGTTGGTGATGTTTTGTTCCAATGTTTAACAAAGGCAAATTACATATGGATGGAACATTGCCAGCGAAACTGCTAAACAGAAAAGTTTCTCTACTTTTGTGAAAGGAATAAAATTAAAAAGTAGCAGAGAGCAACTTAAGAGTGATTTCCTTTGCCAAGAATCTTGAGTGAGGATTTCCTGTATCTCTGATACCCATTGTGAAGGACCTCAGTAATTACATTTTCTTTTCCCATTTATAAAAGAACAGTAAACCACTCTCTAGCAGATATTATGCTACCACAAGTCTCTTTTGAAATTATTGTCCGTCTTTGACCGATGAATGTTCCTGTTTTACTATGCTTAATAATCAGTATGGCAGAACAGTCTCATTACGTTTTTTAAAAAGTTTATTAAAAAGGACTCGAATGAAATACTTGGAAATCCACTAGATCTGCAAAACCATTATGGACATTTCATGTGACTTTTACTTTCTTATTTATTTTTTTAATTTATGAAATGAATACATACTCATCACAAAAATTTGGAATAATATAGAAAATACACACTTTGTCACGTGCAGATGAGAAAGTCAACATTTTTCTAAATCTAAACCCCTGATTTTTTATTTGTTAGTTTGCAGTTGTTTTTCTAGTCCATTTCCCCTCATTCCCCCATCCCTGTTCATCCTCCAGTTTTGCCTCTTCGTCAACTTTCAGAGCTCCATCGCTTTGCCAGAGAGAGAAGGGAAAGGAAGATTCTAGATGAAAAAAAGATGTGTGAGCCAATTCTAACACTTTTTTAATGCCAAGTGTAAATGTGATGTCATTTAAGAATTCTTCCTTAACTTTCACTACCCTCTTCCTCTGTGCGGGGGGTTATCCCTCTCCATCCCTCTGTCTCCCTGCTCTAAATTATCAAAGAACTTTGTCCCCCAAGAAAGGGTGATAGAAAATTGGATGAATACTTACAAGAATGCTCCTTAAATTTTAAGCTCCACCAGGCCAGGAAAGGGGTCGCATATTCATATCTGAAATTCCAGCACCTAACACAGTACCAGGCACTTAGTTTCTTAGTTTATGCTCAATAAATATTGAAAGAAGAGTGATTTTAAAAGTTGATTGAAAGGTTGTTGTAGTGGACATTTATTCTCTGTGCAGCATTCATTCTGTCTTCACAACCACTCACTTATTTCCAGTGGTGGTGGTGGAAGGATAACTTTTTCTCCTACTGTGTGTAGTCTAAGTGGAAGAGGAAATCCAAATGCCTCTACTCCCACTTCAAAAGCCAGAACAGTACTTATAGGTTTATTCTCCAAGATGGTTTTCTTTGCTGTCTAGTTTTCTAAGGTTGTTATGACAAGTTCCACAGACTGGGTGGCTTAAGCAGCAGAAATGGATTCTGTCACAATTGTGGAGGTTGGAAGTCAGAGATCAAGGCGTCAGCAGGGTTGGTTTCTTTTGAGCCCTCTCTCCTAGACTTACAGATGGCCATCTTCACTCTGTGTCTTTACATGCTCTTTTGTCTACCTGTCTGTGTCCTAATTTCTTCTTCTTCTAAGGATATTGGTCAGAGTGGATTGGATTAGTAACCATCCTAACAGCCTCCTTTTAATTTAATCATCTCATTAAAGGCCCTATTTCCAAATATAGTCACATTCTGAGGTACTAGAGATTAGAGCTTCCACATATGATTTTTTTTTTTTTTTGAGGAAGATAGTCCCTGAGCTAACATCTGTGCCAGTCTTCCTCTGTTTTCTACATGAGATGCCACCACAACATGGCTTGATGAGCAGTGTGTAGGTCCTATGCCCAGGACCTGAACCTGTGAACCCCAGGCCACCAAAGTGGAGTGTGCAAGCTTAACTACTACACTACCGGGCCAGCCCCTCCACACATGATTTTTAAGGAACACAGTTCAGCCCATAACAATCACTGTCTTATGCAGTAAGCATATGACCTAAACTTTACCAGTAGGGGAATTTATCTAGAATTTTGAATCTTGAGTAACCTGAGGATAGAAGAGATGATTACAGTTTATTCATTCTGGAGGTGAACCCTGGTGAGATGCTATTTGCCAGGAAAACAATCCTGTGCTTCCTGACTCCCATCCCTACAAACCTGTCTCAGATCCTGCCTCTTTCCAACCTGTGTTCTTCAGACTTGAGTTGATTCCATGGGCTCTTGATAGCCTTCCCATAAATTCTTTTTTTGCTTGAATTAGGCAGGATCAGTGTTTATTTTCTGTAACCAAGAACCCTAATTGATATAATGTTTTAAATACCTTTTAAAAAACTATCTAAAGCTATGCTCACTGACCTCTGACTATGTAGGAGTTCACCACCCCAACGGGAGGCCATCAGAAGACCCCAAAGCTAACAGGGGAGCATAAACAGCTTTTGGACTCAGAGAATTGGATTTCCATCCATGGATCAAGGTTCAAAGGAGATAAAACAATTCAAGAATAAGTGGAACATGGACACATCTCTGACTTTATTCTCCTTCTGAACTTTAAGTTAGGGTGATCGTACATCTCAGCTTACTTGAGTCAATCTTGTGTCATGCTTATTACTAGTGCTAAATTCACCCACAACTGTGTCCCAGTTTGGATCAAAAATGATATGGTCACCCTGCAGTGTGTTTAGATCACTGATGAACTTCCAGTGTTCAGAACAGAGCCTAGCAGAGAGCAGGTTTCCAATAAATATTTTTTTGAATGAATAAATGAATGAAAGAGATCTTGCCCCACAATCAGCTACAGATGCACATTTAATTATTTATTTTTCTTTTACTTGATGTCACTTGCTGGGTCTGTATTATTAGGCCAAGAGGCTTTGGAAGGATAGCATCTTGCTACAGAGAGCTCCTAGACAGAAAAGAGACATGTGTTTGGAGACCTGCCATGTTCCTGTTAGCACCCATGGAAATGGTGACTGCCTCTTTAAAAGGGATGCATTTCAAGGCAAGGTGTGAAGCCCACCTGTTGTTAGAAAGTCTGCCAAGATCTGAGCTCCGCTGGGCTCAAAGCTCTTTCTCCCCTTACCTGTCCTCTCCATTGCCTGGATGAGGCTCCAACATGATCAGTAGGCAACCAACATGCCACTAATTAGGAGGCACAAGGCATAGCAGAGGATGATTAGCTCATGATGAGCACACACTGCCTAGAGTTGTCTTGTTACCATTATAAATAGATTAGAAATATGAGGAGCATCTGCATTTTTCCCTCACAGAGGAGAATCTGAAATTGACAGGTTGAAATGAGAATGTGTCAAGTGGAGCTTCGTAATTGTCAAAAATTAACTTTATTTCTCTAGACTCATCTCTCTTCTCTTCTTCCCTTGGCACCCCTCCCTCAAAATGTCCCAGCTGCCAATGGAAGAAGCCCAATACTTCTCTAATTGAACCATAAGATTTTGGAAGGTCAGTGCAAGAAAGCCATCCTGGCGCTTGAAGGACCAGGTGTGTTGTTTATGGAGGCAATTATGTGCTCCCCAGGTGACTCTACCTAGGAACCGAGAAAGACAGATTAGCGACAAGGAAAACAATTCTGTTCTGTCTCTGTTGCTTCTGCATGGCCTGCTGTCTTCCCATCCACCATGCTTGGACATAACTGTTAATTGTAGTGAGTTCCCGGGATACTGACAGCAACAACTCTTTACAAGGGAAAAGAAGAAACAAAAGAACCTGCATTATAAGAAGAGGCTTCTGGGAGAGGCTCAAGGGACGAGAAGTAGGGCCTTCGTGGTAGAGAGAAATCCCTGGAGCCCAGCGGCCTTCAGTACCTGGGATGCTTGGGCACGGACATTTCAGATGAAGAAGTCTCAAACCTTCAGGGACCAGACCACATACTTTCTCAGGAGCAAATCACTGAAGGGTCTACTTTATCTGGTTCATTTCTAATAGCTGCAAACACTATTGTTCCCCAGAGACTAAGCCTTAATGACAGATGGTATGTGTGCCTGTCAAGATCTATTTTCCTTTGTCTTTGCTGACATTTTGAAAAGAATCTGTATCTTTCGCTCACTCTCTGAAAGAGCTCTCCTTGAGCTGTGACCAGAGTTAAAGGCAGGAAACCATGTCCTTGGTACCTCCAGATATATAAAAGGAATATTTTTACAAATAATTGTTTTATCTGATTATTTTCAATGTGTGAAGATGAAGAAACTCAAGTTAGTGACCCTCAGAGAGGCTTGAGGGATTGTAGGACCTGGAACTGCCCACATCATCACAAAAGCTTTGTATGAGAAGGGAAAGAGAACAAGAAGCAAGTTATGTTATCAATACTGGAGCCCAAACCATAAACAAGCAAGGCCAGGCTGTTTTCTTCCCGGTGGCATGGCTATCTCGAGGGCATCACCGTGTTTGGCAAGAGTGAGCATGTTTCAGAACCTGAGTCTCCACTCTTTAATTTTCTGAGGCATGCCTGGCAGCCCTGAGTAGAGGCGTCCATTTCTTGTCCCTTCCATATGGTCCAAGGAAAATTAGATCAGTTATATTAAAAAAATAAAAAGTAATAAAAGGAGCAGTGACTTTTGGGATCAAGGTGTAAATAGTGGATTTTAACCAAAATTCTTTTTCTTCTGAGGGGGAGGTGAAGGAGATGCCATGTCCCCCCAGGTAATTCCAAATTCTTTCTCTTGGAGTACATCCCTAGGTAAGAGACTGGTGAGATAATTTTTAAAACTAGAGGACAAGGAGGATAGAGGAAAAGGATCCAGGACAATAGAACTGAGACTGCTCAGATCAATTCATTATTTGTCAAGCCCGAGCTATTTTCTCTGTGTTTTCCCAAATTATCTCATTTGATCTGGGTTCCAACTGTGTGAGGTGGATGTCATTATCATCAATTTATAGGTAGGGAAATTGAACCCTGATTATGTCATTTTACCCCTCTGGGCCTCAGATAATTAAAAAGTAATGGATCCAAGTTTTATTGAGACTTTTTGTCTCCGAATAAATTGAACTGTAGCCGAGGCTGTCCTTCCTTTTTTTGTATACAATGTCCCATTGATTCCTCTCTGAAGGAACCTATATCTCATCATGATATATGGTCTGAAAACAGAGAGGCAAAGAGCATCTTAAAGGGAACTCTGCTACCTTAAAGTTAATGGTAATTAAAATAAGTTTAAGGGACATGAAGATGCAGTAGTACTTTGAGAGGTAATTGTTGGTCTCTATCTGGTCCCCTTTGGCAGCACTGTTGGAGCAGACAAGCGAATTTGGCAGGATCTGGTGTGTGTGTCGGGATGAGGCATTCTCATTGCTTATGTTTGCTCTCTGGCCTTCTTCCCTCTGAAAAAGGCAAGCAGCGCAGCATGTGAAGCTGGGGCCTGGCAGCTGTCTGTTGAGCAGCCTTATTTCAGTCCAGTGAGGGAAGCAAGGGCATCAGGCCATGAGCTGCTAAACAAGTAGGTCAGCAGGGTAACAGCATGAGATGGGTTGTGAGCCACTGAATGATGAACACACTTGGGAAGTTAGATTCTAAACCGTTCTGGACATTCTAAACACGGGAGCCATGTTGGCATAGCTATCAGGCTCTCTACTGGCTCTTAGTAATGTGCAGTTCAGTCAGCTTTGCACTTGTTAGGGAGGTGTGCAGTGGAAAGAACGCTGCCCTGTTGTAAAGAAGACATGGATTCTATCTTCAGCTCTGCAGTAATTTGCTGTGCAACCTTTGGGAAGAGACATTCCTCTCGGAGTCTCAGTTGATCCCTCTACAGGAGAAGAGAGTTCTAAGGATTGCCCATATTAGTCATCTCTCAATAATTTTGAAATTGGTATTGTGCTTTCCACATCTCTGGAAATCAAAACTAGCCAGTGAGGCAGGCCATAAAGTGTTTTCTTTTTACAAATAAGGAAATTGTGGTCCAGAATGACTTGTTGGAAGTCAGACATCTCCTAATTCCTGGCTTCATATTCTTTCCAAGGCACAATCCATCACCACCTTGACTCGTAGTGCGTTTTGTTCCAGGTAACTCAATTGGGTGGTGCTCTCAGAGTTGCAGCTGTTGCTCAGGAGGAAATGAGCACATTTGGAGACTGTTCTCACTTCTCCAGATTAAGGTGCCTTGTATCACCGTAACAGGAGCCCAGGGGAGGTGACTTACTCAGTCATTCTCCCTGAGGTATTTTAGTGGCAGATACAACAGTTATGCTCAAATTTCAGCGCACGTGAAAATCCTTGGAGAATCTGCTTACAACGCTGACAGCTGGACTCCAGCCCCACAGGGCTTCCGCAGGTTTAGCTATCAGGTCTAGAATTGCCTTAGAGAAGACAGTTCTGATGCAAAGAATGTCTTCACCACTAGTGAGAAACCCTGCATCGAAGTAGCTACAAAGCCAGCCGCACTCTCCACCATCTGCCTTTGGCTGTCTACTACTGAGAAAAATGACAGACCTGTGCTGGTGGTGGCTGCAGATGCTATATTCTTAGAATAGCTAAGGCCAAATGAACCAACTGACTAATACTATTTTACCATTTTATTTCACTTTCATGCTTTTTAATCTGGTGGAGCAATTTCATCAACCCAGACATAAAATTAACTTGGGAAGAACTCAGATCTCATTGGAGAGCAAAAACTAATGCATTTGGAAAATTCACCTTTGACTTGGGATAGGAATACTTTTCATTATTTGGGAAGCTCAAAGCCATTAAAAATCTTTTAAAGAAGTATAGGCACCATGTGTTATGAACCACTATTTAGACCAAAAAAACCCACTATTTCTTTTAGAGCTACCAGAAGTGACAGCCTCAATATTTGAGAACGGACTTACATAATGTCAATTTTTAAAAAGGTGAGTATAACTCAGGAAAAGCTATAAAACACTAGTACATAATTTTAAAATACATTCACAAATCAAAAGAAAACCCCCTTTGTTTAATCTTCTATCTCCAATTCGAGTTCAGAAAATATTATTCCAGAATATATAGCTCGTATCCAAAATATGGGAGAAAATTATTGACCAGAGCTTTCTAGTTTCTTGAGTTTCTGGGATCCATGGAAATTTATTACATATTTTGAGCACTAAAAAAATACACACATCCAACTTACAGCCCTGATTCTAGCTACTTAGTTCACATTCCTTTATTTATCTAGTGTGGAGAAGAGCCATTTATTCCTCCTTCCAACTTCCTCACTCAGAAGTGGGAAGATACGGAGACTTGCTGCAGGTTTGGTGCACTGAGCAGCAAAAAGGTAAAAAAGCACAGACAAAAAACAACTACATCTTGTTTGTATCCTCTTTTCATTTCTCCTGATGAAATCTTCAAGACCTGAGTTGGAGTTCCACCTCTGCCACTCACTGGGAGCTGATGTCAGACTGAAGGGCCTTGTAGTACCAAGACTTCTGCTTAGAAGTCCTGGCCACAAGCAATGGGATGGGTACTTGGATACTGATTCAAATGGGTCATTGAGTGAAAATTCCCCATGGGGTCACAGAAAATGAATAGGTATAGGAGACTGAACTCTTGTCCTCAAATTGTTATGGCCTTCCTATACTGGAATTATACATCCACATCTCTTTCATGTAACTTAGTAGTGCTTTGCACCAGAGTAAGCAGAGTCTCTTTTTCTAGCCCATTGAGGTTGCACTTGGCCAAGTGGTTTTTATTAGTCAATTGAATGTAGGTGATACTAAATAGAGTGACCATTTTGAGCCAAGACCTTCAAGGCATAGTATCTTCTGCTGGCTTCACTTGGAATTCTGAAATCTACCACTGAAAAACCATGACCTGAGTAGCTGCTGGTCTCAGAACGATGACAATCCATGTAGCCGACCTGAACCAACTACAGCTTGCATCAAAACTAGCCCAGGAGAGCCCTGTCAATCCCAACTGAGCTCAGCCAAACCCACAGCTGACCTGAAAACTCATGAGCAAAATGTAAATATCTGTTGTTATAAGCCATTCAGGCTTTGGGATTTTTTTTTTGCCCTTTAGCATTATTATAGTGATAGTTGACTGATATAATCAATAAAGAAAACTGCCCAAAGAGAGAATTCTTAGCCAGTTATATAGCTTTGATGTACAAAAATACATTTATTTTCAACAATTTCAAAACACTGTCTTTTTTTTACAGTAGAAATATTCAAATGGAAGAATAAAACCAAGAACAGTATATGTACATATACTGTATATATAGATATGACTCATGCATTTGTATTCCAGTGTTTAGTACAAGTATTGCAATTGTCTGCCCCATTTAACCCTTGAAACAAAAAAGTAGGATCTTTAGAAATACTCCGAATCCTTATCTATGTTGTAGCCAGTCAGATTTCTCTAGGTGCATTCTCTCAGTCTCTTACAGAGAATGCGAACAATACCCCACACAAATTAAACAGGTACAAAATTCAGCCTTTCCTCGCATATATATACAGTATATCATTTTTTAAAACAAGTGTGTTCAAGCTGAGCCTGAAAATAGAACAATGTTTACAGCATGGCTCCAAATGACCCTACTGAACAAAAGTGATATGTGTAAAAGGCGTGAAGGGGCTGGGGTGCTGCAAAAGAGAAAACTGGCTTTGAAAGCCATTCACCCCAGAGGCAAGAACTATCTTAAGGGAACGGAAGGCAGACATTTGACTTTAAGGAAGTTGTGTACATCTGACAAGCAAATAACACGGCTTTGCTAAAATCATCTTTGACTAATATCATTAAAGTCTAGACTCCTATTTGGCCTGCAGGGTTTGCATGAACTCGTGATTGCACAAATGCCATCTCCCTCCCAACCTCTCTAACCCCTTTTGTGCCAAGAGGCACTTGCTAGGCCTAACCTAGTGCCCAGGGGACTTTTCTGAGCTAATAGTAGTCCAAGAATTCTCCATAAGCAGCATACATTTCTATGGAATCCAACCAGAAAGCAGAATAATTGCCATTTTTAGATCCATTGCCTGGCTTCTGTTGCCTTTTGGTTAAGAAGCTTTATTTCCCCATCTGGGTCTCAGTTTGAAGTCTCTAGTAGGCTTTATCTTACAACCTCTTCCATGTCACTGATGGAACAAAAAGACCACGTGTTCTATGATGCCACTGTAGTGCTTCCTTTACCAATTGTCCCAAAGAAGCCCTCCCCCCGCCCCCCTTTATATACATAAGTAGAAACCAGCTATGGCGTGGACACAGAGATGCAAGAGTTAAGTGTGACAGACAACTGGAGAGCATCCAGAACCCAACACATCAAGCAGGCCTGGGGGTTGGTCAGCTCTGAGGGTGAGTGCATAAGCCAACACACGCATCTTTCTTTTTTCTGTTTTCTTTTTTACTAAACATTAAATTATTTCTTATGAAATAAAAAGCTATTTACATTGTAATTATATACAATAAACCATCTGTTGCCTCGCTATTGACATGCACGAGGCAGGACCTCTTTCATAAAGGTGTGCACGCTTTCTGCAGCTACTCCTCACCAACCTACCTCCTGCAGATCTAACTGGAAAATGGTTTGTGTTTTAGGTGTGTGCGCTGAGGGGTATGTGGGTGAGTTGGGGGGGGGGGGGATGGGAGGCTAATAAAAAGCCAATCAAACTTGAAAAATAAAAAGAAAGAGAGACCATAAGGAAAAAGAGAGTCCTTGCACTATCAATGGCAGAATAAAGCAAGGAGGCCATAGGAAGATGCATCCTTTGCCCTTAGCACAAATACAGCCATTTATTCTTTTTGTCTCATCTCATTTTAATCAGCTAAGAATGCCTTTGCCTCCCAAAGCTAATCATCTGTATGCTATATATGAAGGGGCCATTGGTAAACAAAAGGTAAAAAAGACATTTTCATTTTTCCATAATAATAGTAACAGTAATCATCAAAAATAAAAAGTCAGAAAGATGGTTGACCATGTGGCTTGTTGGTATTAAACACTAGTGCAGTTGGGGATCTCCTTTGTGCTTTCGCTGTTTGCAATGGTGGCAATGGCTCCTGTAGGGGAGAGAAGACAGAGGGAGAGAAGGAGGTAAATTTGACAAGGGCAGGGATCTTTGTTCTATTCACTGCTAAATGCCAAGCCACGCTTAATATGTATTTATTAAATAGAGCACCTGGATATTCTCTCCTATCAACTCACTGGCTTATCTCATGTGTGTTTAACATTTGCCCTCTCCCATATCAGCACACAAAGTAGGCGCAATACTTTGCCATCTTATACTCTGTTGATAACAATAGTAATAGCCAACAAGTATTGAACACTTACTATGTGGCAGGCACTGTGTTAATGAAATAATATCAGTTCATTATCACAACAATCTTAGAAGGTAGGTACTATCATTCCCATTTCACAGATGAGGAATATGAGGCAGAGAGAGGTCACAGAGCTAGTAGATTGGCACAACAAGAAAATGGACCCCGGGCTATCTGATGCCAGAGTCCACATTCATGTGATTATTAATAAGGACATATAATGCTTTTGCTTTATAGAAAAAAAAGAAAAAGTCCAACAGTAATGGATAGTAGGCCTCATCCTCCCCAGCTCTGACTCCAGCACTTTTGATCCTGATCTACTTTTAAGGGAGAAAAATTCTGCCAATTTAGCAAAGCCAGGGGTGGCAGACAAATTTTAAAACATGATTACATCACTGTAGCCAGTTGCTTTTCCCGACCCTCCAGTCTAGCACTATCTGAAGGACAGGCCAAGTGGGCTGACTGACCTACGGATGGGAGGGCAGAGGACACAGGAACTTGGCGGTACCAGCACACATACCTATGACCCGGGTGTCCAGCTCTTTGTCCAGCAGTTCCTCGGGCTCGGTGAAGTCACTGAGTGTGATTTTGGGGGTGTTTTCACTTTGGCTCACTGACCCAATCATCTCCTGCTCCTTGTCGTGTTGGACTTGAGCATAGATGTTAATCCAGGGGATTTTCCTACATGGGGCGGGAGCAAAATCAGATTATGATCACAGGGCATGCCAAACTTGGGCAATTGGAAATCCTGGGTGATAAGGGGAGAAAGAGCTATTAACAGGTCAGGCCAATGTCAGGGAAAGGGGCTGGTTACCCAGCCACTGTGGCCATGAGGCCAAGGAATACAA
The DNA here is from genome assembly GCF_021613505.1 of Equus quagga. NCBI lineage: Eukaryota > Metazoa > Chordata > Mammalia > Perissodactyla > Equidae > Equus > Equus quagga. Next base: position 159,928,526 of record NC_060268.1, on the reverse strand, counting down.
GATCAGAGACCCAGATGCCAAGGTGAGATGTAAACCACAGAACTCCCTGAGGAATCCCCTTCTTCTGGGGTAAAAAACCAGCAGGTGTAAACAGGGCAATGCTGGTGATCAGGTAGGCACTAAAACCCATAAAACACTTACTTCTTATTAAGTTTTTAAAGGGGCTGGACTTTGAGACCCATAAGAGTGTATCAAAGTGCAAAGACATCTTTTTTGTGATCTGTTGCATCAATTAAATCAATTCACATTTGTTCCCTTTATGAAGAGCCAAGAAATATAAGACTGATAGCCATTGCTATGACTTTCAGAACACTTTCCATGGCCAAGTATATTAAATACTTTGACAGTCAGTTTCCTCATCTGTTCAATAGGAATAACAATAGTTTCCTTTTAGGATTGTGGAGAGGATTAAGGATTAAGAGAAGCTAAATAATATCCTGTAAAGACACAAAGGTAGTAGGTTTGGAAACAAGGCAAGCCGACTTGAAGTTGGAGGAACCCGCAGGTGCAGACTGAGATCTTCTGGGAGGATTCACCTCCTGACCCATCTCCATCATCTCCTGACCCACTGTGTTCCAGCTTCTGCAGCCTAATTTGATTCCTCAAATCCAGCTCTTCTCAAACTTTAATGTGCTTAGGCATCACCCAAGTTCTCATTAAAATGCATTTGTGATTCTGTAGGGCTGGACAGGATGGGTTGAAATTCTGCATTTCTGCCAAGCTCCCAGGTGATGCTGGTCCTGCTGGTCTGAGACTCAAACTTGGAGTAGTAAGATTCTAATACATCAAACTCGTCCCCACCTTGGGAACTTTGAATCAACTCCTCCCTCTGTCTGTAAGACCTCCTTCCACTATTTTCATGATGGTGTCTTTCTTGTCCTTCAGAATCTGGCTTACATGTCACTTCCAAGAGGCCCCCCGCAACCACCCAAACTCTCCTGTTATAAATATTTAATATGGGACAGTGTCTATGAAAGAAGGGGATAGGGTGTGGTTTAGGGTGATGCAATAGTCAATGCCCATTGACTTGTTTTCTGTCTTTCTCTCCCACTAGACTAAAAGCCCCGCTTAAGCAAGGTCTTTGTTTTCTATCTTCACTGCTATACACTTACCTTATATAACACAGTGCTTGGCACATGGTTTACATTCAGTAAGTATTTGCAGAATGAATGAACAAATGACCTCAAAGCCTGTGCTCTTTCCACTTTCATATGCTATGTTCTCAAACAAAAAGATCACATTTTTATTTTGGAATATTACATCTAGAAGAGACCTCTCTAACCTCATTAAATGATGGATAAATTGGATTGAAGTCCACACATTTCAAGAAGGTGATTACTGGCAAAGATGTTATTAAAACTTGAGATGGCTATCACCCACCCCAATCCAAAACATTCCATGCATTTCTAAAGGAGAATTGCTCTGTTGTCCCAGTATCAACCAGTAGTATTTTCGAGCATCTACATTTCCCTCCCTACTCCAGTCCCCAGTGAGGTAGAATGTGTGGGTATTTAATAAGGTTTTCCTGTTGCTAATTCAGAGGGAAAGATCCAAAAATAGGTTTAAAACATGCAGTAGTTTCTACTTTTCCTATACGGTCAGCTTTCATGTCTTTAATGGTCGCTTTCCATACACCAAGGGAGGTGTCCTTGTGACACCTACAGCTCTAAACCAGCTTAATATAATTTACAAGAACCTTAAATGAACAGACTCTATGTGAGGCAGCAAACCGGCAGGCTCTCTAAATGCGGATAATTAAAAATTCATGCTGCCCCTTACTTTTCTCTTATCTAAACAGAAATGCAGCCTAACGACTTAGTTTTCTTTTAATAATAAACATACATATTACTTATGAATGTTGAGATCAACTGTAATATTTATTAGGTGCTAGGGGCAGTCAAACCTCCTGATCACACTGGGCTGTGTACTTCAGAGCTGTAACCAGAGTTCACTGTCTCCCCTTTCCTGCTCTCCTAATCATGCTATGAGGATAGGGATAAATTTGGCGTTATAAAGATTATTCATTTTATTTCAGTCTCTAAAAGCAGGCATTTTATTTTTCCATTTTTAATAGCTGGTTGGAAGGGAAAGAATTTTATGTCATAATTTGCAGCATTTAAAAAATTGTCTAATTGCTTTTCATTTCTTAACACATCCACTTGTAGGACTGTTGAGAATGAAAGTCAAGAATGAATTCCACTTTTGCAGGTAAGCAAGGTGGGAAATGGACAGATTAAGAGGTATGTCTTGGGCTACACATTCATACAGGTTTTAATAAGAGGAGTAAGATGGATCAACCCAAGTCACCTATAAAAACTTCAGTTTTCATTCACTAGCTCTGACCATGATGAGTGTTAGAAGCCTGTTGGAGGAAATTTAGACAAACAAAGGCTTCAGACTGTGATGAAAGCTTTACTGAAAAAAAGACTGGAAGAAATACAAAAGCTCAGAAGCTTTCTCGGATAACCAGAAAAAAATGAATCTACAGTATAAACAGAAGGTCTTGTGGGGCAGAGTTTTCAGAAAATAAAATCCATCTCATAATGGTTTTTAATTATATTGTCTGAAACATCAGAAAATAGCAGTCACTATCCAGGAACAAGATCAAACGTGAGAGACAGGGTGACGTTTACTGAAAGGAAGCTGGGGGCTCGGGATAACTCTGTTCTCCTTCTCCTGTTAAGTGGCCACTTGGGACATTGAGATTATTTTCAGTGCCTGGCATGCAATAGGCACTCAATAAATGTTTGTTGATTGAATGAATGGTTTGATGAGTTAATGCTGGCAACTACAGAAAGTTTTGGGTCTGAAAACTGAGATGGCCAGTGATCTGGAAACAGATACAGACCCACGCTTTCCCTAGACTGTGCTGTCCAAGTGTGTACTAGCCAGGTGTAGCTATTTAAATTTAAATTAATTAAAGTTAAGTAAAATTTAAAAATTCAGTTCCTCAGCCGTACTAGTAGCTACTGTATTGGACAGTACAGATTATGGAGCATTTTCGTCACTGCAGAAAGTTCCACTGGACAGTAATGAAAGAAGAAAAAGAAACACAAGACTAAGAACATGACCTTTATTTGTCAGCAAGCCAAGCACCCTCTATGTAGCCATCCTTGGAGTTCTATGTGATAAGGAGGGAAAGGAGACCAAAGAAATAAAAGAAGGTCAAACAGGACCTCAACCAAAGGGTTTGAGCATTGAGAGGAAAGCTTCCAGAAAAAGTGGCTAACAAAGAAAAGGAAACTGATAACTGGGTGCTCTTAGCAGACTCTGCTATTCATCCAGTTTGACTGGTGTTTGTTTCACAGGCTTTGTACATAATTCACTGTCTGGGACAGAGAAAGTGTTGGCTGATATTGGGGGAATACGGAGGTCAAATCCTTGGATGAATGAAATTGTGCTTTGAATCCAACTGAAGTACACCCATAAATGGACATTGCCTTGACCACACTGTTTCTATATTGAATCTTTGTTCTCTAACTGTGAAATGAAGGTTTGTTCCCCTCTCTTTAAAGGGAACACGGGCAGGTGGGTTGACATGGCTTGATCCAAGAGAACATGAGCTCACATATTGGTCTATAAATTGAGTAGGAAGGTAAACCTCACTTGGCCCTATTAGTGGCAAGTGTTCAAGAACACTGGTTTGGCTAATGCTGAGATGTATATTGATTAAAATGGGTGTTTTTAAGCCTGAGATATCCACTGGAGAAGAGCTAAAGGGGCTTGGGGTGGGGGGCTGGGTAAAGTACCTTTACCACTGACCTCTTTCAAAATCCAAAAGCATTGCCTTCAATGCCTAGAAAGACTCCCAGGACCAAGTTATGCTTTTCCAAACTCATCTGACAATAATAATATTTTTACTTTACCTAGTCATCCTGAGAAGCATATCTCTATGCCACTGATACAATTTTTTTGAGCCTACTATGTGCCAGTTTGTGACATAGATGGTACCTTTGAAAAGCATGTTCTCGGTTATTTACAGTAGTTTTTGTTGATTATTTAGTATGTATTAGGTTTAGATATTATTACATTGAAACCATACAGCAAACCTATAAAGTATTATTGTTCTTCCCATTGTACAGATGAGGAAACTAAGGCTTAGAGAGGCAAATTCAATTGCCCAAGGTCACAAATGCTAAAAGTTAAAATTAGGTCTGTCTGATTTCAGAGTTCATACTCTTAACCAGTACACCTCTTGGTAGAAACTAAAATTTCATGTTTTTAGTAAGTGTCCTGTTATATCACCCCTCCTGTGGCCTTCGAAAATAATTTCTGAATACATGTGTAGTTTGGTTTTCCTGACCAATTTCCCTTTAGAAACAGGAAAAAGAGGGAGGGGGATAAAGGTTGACTATTTTTAGCATGCAAATTTAAACTGAGATACTAGATATCTGCAATATGAGATAAGACAATGTGTGTGTGTGTGTGTGTGTGTGTGTGTGTGTGTGTACATCCGCGTATGAGATTTCAGCGGCATTTTTTCTATTTAATCACCCTCAATGAGTGTTAAGCTGTATAAAATGATCTCCTGAATATTTGAGACCTTTATTTAGAAATTTAGGTGAGATTTAAAAACCCCTTACACTTCTCTTGAAGAGAATAAATTGATTTCACAGGCTATCCTTCATTTTCCTAACTCAATATACCTATAAATTGGATAGAATTCAGATTCTTAAACCCATTTATTCCTTGACCCTCAACCATTTTTGCTTTTCTCCAATGCCAGACAGAGCTTCTAGTAGAATTAATATCACATATTCAAGATGAGTTTAGGAATGTTGGTTAAAGGAAGAATAAGCTCCCATGAATTTAGCTGCAAGATCAAAATTGAGTGATAGTAGCACATACATACCTTTTAAACTTGTAGATCAGAAACACAGCCAAGCCGACAAACACTACTGACAAGAGCATAAGCATAGCTGAGCTGCTGTGCCCAGCACTGGAGTCCACCAAGGGAGCTAGGAGAAGAGAAGAGCCATGCTCACTTGGAAGCTATTAGCTAGAGGGAGTTCCCATTGGAGAAAGGAGGCCAGCTGGTCTCCATCTTTATAACCAGTCTCCAATTGCCCTGCATGCTATCTGGGCACAGGATAGTATGATGAGAATGACAGCCCTAATGACAGCTTTCTAGTAAACTCCTCTGCTCTGCCAGGGGAACTTACTGTTCTTGGTGTAAATTGAGCAACGTGTGTCCAGCTAAGAAGAAGGGCTTATATGCTCTGTCTCTTAGACAGCCCAAGTGTCTGTCTACGTGATTGTAGGTGGCCCATTGGGAACTTTGGTTAAACACCGATGCAATGTTTGCATTTCTTCCTTTATGCTGTTCTGGTGAAATAATCCTGGATGGGCACATTTGGGACCTCTACATCTGAAAGGGCTTGTATTAATAAGAAACATTTAGCAAATAAGCTCTCCCAGAGAGTCTGTAACGGATGCCCAATAGGACATGCCTTTTAAAATGCCTTTTACAAATCAACCAACTAGAGCTGATCCCTGTTTCAGCTTAAACTTACACATCGTAAATCCAAAGGGGGTTTAAAGTTATCTGATCTGGCCTCCCAACCAAGATTCATGGAATCAGAGAATCATAGAAATTAAGAGAGCCTGAGGACTACCTACTATAACCCAATGGCTGCAGATAAAAAAAAGATAATAATAAAGTCAAGCTCCAAAGAAATTCCCCAAGATCATCCAGGGATTCAATAGCAAGGCCAGTTCTAAGAATGTTGTCCTGACACCTCAACAGGAAGGGTTGAGCAAGATGTGATTAATCCTTCTAAACCACCACTACACAAAAGGGCCCTGCCACAAAGCCATTTTCAGGCACTTATGGAGAGGCGTTTGGTAATTATCTGCTCCCTTTTCTCTCCAGGATAACAGGTCATCACAACCATTTCCCCCCAAGAGGCACTCACCTAATGTCAGCTGTGTCACATACACAATGACTTGAACTCCTGGCTTCAGCTCAAACTGGACCAGGTTTTGGTTTAGAGCATTAAACAGCATCTCTACAATCTGGAAAAAAGAGAGAGATGCTACATGGGAAGATATGACACGTGACAATGCTCCCTCATGGAGTAAGAAACCAGGGTAAACTGGCAAAAAGTGACCATGTTCAATCAGAGGACAGGATACTGGAACATTTTTCTGTTTGGTCTCCCAGCCCTTGGCGCCTGCTGAGGCTAAGGAAGTAGTTGGTATCACTGGCTTATATTGGAGAGGAGAGTGAGACAGAAACAGGTGTGTACAAGTCACCTAGTGAATTAGAGTGGATGACAGACAGATGTTTCATTCAGCTCCTAGTTCAGTGCTCTTTCATCCATGCCTTTATAACTGATCATAGAAAGACATGTTGTGGGCTCCAATGAAAGAAAGTTAACCCATCATTAGTTCTTTAATCTGATGAAGTAATACACACAGGATAGAGAGGCCCCTGCCAGGACTGAAGAAAGCACATAGACCACAGCCCACTCTTCTGCTTTTTCTCTCTTAGAGACAATGGGAGGCGAACATCAAAGCAGAAGCTGCCTCCTTTTTATGGGATAATTTTTCGTCTTTACTTTTCCCCAGCAAGTCTCAGAACACATAACATCGATTTAATCACTCTGTAATTCCCACATGAAAAGCTGAGGCAGACTTAGGCTGTTGTCCCTAACTCTTATCTTGCCATACACGCCTTAATATCACAGCTGCTATTCATCACTGTAATTACCTATTTATCTAAATGGATGGATATTGTAGCTTCCAAATATAGTTCACACATGCCACTTGCTATTTCAGAATAAAGAGGTCTTGCATAAGTGATGTATGCATTGGAAAGCTGACTTTATTTCTGGCCAACTTCAATACGCAACCCTGCAATGCAAGGATCCACTTCACTTTCCAGAGAAACTGACTGAGATGGCATCTGTGCTGCTCGAGGAGGACTGTGGGTGGATGTGGGGATGGGGTGACAAGCAGATCAGTAGTAGAGGGATGCGGAAGATGTCTGTGCAAATACGGGAACAAATGTGTTTGATTCACGCTGATTTTTAGCAGCCTTATTCTCACTTACTTCTACTTCTCCTAACTTAGCCTTATGGGAAGGCAGGCAAGGGTGAAGCAGAGCGCAGCCAATAAGACCAGAGTAGGAGCAGGAAGTGAGAGAGGGCGAACCACGGGACTGGCCATCTCCTTACTTCCAGGATAGTCTGCAGATCACAGGAACTATATGCACATTTGACGAGGAGAGTAAATCACGTTCCCTTTTGGAAATGCTGCTTCCTTAGTCAAAGCAAGATGAGAGAATCCATCTCTCCCCAAAGAACCATGTTTAAAATCAGTTCATTTTCTCCCCAGAAGCAGAACTTAGATTGACCAGGATCTTTTAAGACAAGAAGCACATTTTCCTAGAAATAGACAGGGAAACTCCAACACCTTTCTTTCTTTCCCCCATCTCACTCCCCCAGGACAAGTCATTGACGCGGGAGGCAGGAGCAAGTGCCAGAGATGCCAATTGCTGGAATGAATGCTGCCAGGGGTGCTTTTCCTTCCTGTGTGGCTGAAAGCTCCAGCCCATCTGCATTTGCATTTATTCTGGGTAAGGCTGACTGTTCCTCAAAGGCCTGCATACTGGACAGAGAATGACAGGCTGATGAGCCAATGGGAGAGCTTCTCTCCTTTTTTGGCTGGAAATAACTTTGTGTCCCCCAAGAGCATAAGGTGCAGGCAAGTCTCCTAGCCAAATTTTCTTTCACTTACTTGTTCCAGGTCCCCTTCATTGCCTTTCCTCCTCTCGGTCAAGTTCTTTGGGGGGAGGATGAAGAGCTCTGCTGAAGTGGGGAGACCAGGGAACACAGCAACTAGGATCTGGTCTTCCGGGACGCTGGTTACCTGCAAAGATGTTTAGACAAAAGAGTGAGGTCCTGGAGGAGCCAGCCTTCCCCAAGCCAATGACATATATGTTCATATACATGCTCATATATGTTCCTTAAATGCGGCATTTTAGGCACAGCTTCCAATACACATCCAGGCTTTCTTTCTGTTTTCCCCTAGAACTGCCAGGTGAAGAATTATCAGTTTCACTACCTCCTCTGTTCTTACATCCGTTTTTTCCCTGAAAATAAAATACTCCTACAAACGATTTTCAAAATATTGTTTGCTGGGACCATTTGCAAAATTTCCTGCCATATTTTCCATTTTTCTGCACTAAGAGGACTAGAGCTTCTGGCTAAAACTTGAACAGACTGGCTGCAAATGAGGAATAAGAAGCGATAAACAAATACGGGAAAATGCAAATTAAAAAAAAAAGCAAAGCAGCTCTGTTTTCACTTACTAAAGCAGGATTTTTTATTAAGCTAAAATAGCCAATATTGGTGAAGCTTCAATTAAGAGGTTTCCTCACTGGTTGTTGGCAACACTACAAATTGATACATCTTGCCAATTTGTTTTCCAAAAGAGTTACTTTAAGGTCGTAAAAATACTTATACCCTCAGTCAGTAACCATAACTTGGAGAGTTTGTCCTAAAGAAATAATCCAAAATACAGGAAAAGCCATATGCAGGAAGAAATACTTATAACATTATTTATAACAGCAAATAAAAACTCAAATATTAAAATAATTAAATAATGGTATAATCAACTGATAGAATGTTATTCTACCATTAAGAAGATAATTAGGAGTGAACCAACAGGGAAAACACTTATGATAGCTATACTCTGATCTATTTCCTTACAATTCTTTGGTTACAACTCTATCAAAATACAAATGCACAGAATTAAAAAAACAAAACAAAACAAAACAGTAAAATTTGTGTTAAGATGCTGAGATTATGAGTGAATTTTTCTATGCCTGGGTATTTAGTAAATGGATGATATTGCTTTTTGATAGAAAACTTAAAAGGAAGCTTCTGTCTGAAGGCAAATTCCTGAAGAAAACAAAACTCTGAGTTCTCCCTCTGTAAAAAGTATGCTTCTTCTTTCCCATTGGTCTCCTGAACGTCTTTTATCCAGAACAATGCCTCCTCTCCTGCCAATCCAAATATGATACATAGTTTTTGATCTGGCTGAAATCCCCACCTCCTCCAAGAAGTCTCCCTTGACTATCTCTGCCTGCAGTGTCCTCTTCCATGTCAGCCTCTTGCCTCAAGCACTTCCAGATTACCACGTCCACCACACTTCAGGGACCTAGGTCATGTCCACTGTAACATACAAGTTATGTCTGGTTGATATAATCTTTTTTCCAATAGGTTCTTATTATATATTTGCCCACACATTCCCGGAGGTCTATGCGCCTACCTCACTGTTCCAAAAGATGCCTGATACAGAGTAAAGACTCAATAAATAGTTGCAGGGTTGAACAGAGGTGGAGGGGTGAGTTGTTTCTCATGTGCTCAGCGCTGATTCATATTTGGAACTAGGCTTACAGTTTGGAATTACCACCCAGAGATGTAATAAAGAAAAGTGAGAGTGCCAGCTTGCAGAGAGCTACTAAGTAGCACTCAGAAGCCTGGGAAGTCTACCAAGCAAGGAGGATCCCCTGGGAACCTCTGCTTCCTGCTTGGAGGAATGACCCTGAGTAGCTAGAAGTCTTGGTACCCAAGTCCACGAGCGAGAAGGCTTTATCCTAACCAGCCAGGAGAAGCAAGGCTCCAGAGATCAGACTGAGGAGCAAAACATAGGGAATCAGCCAATGGAGTGAAGGGGCAAGCCTAATAGTGCCATCGGTGGTGTCACCCTTTGTCCCAGGGAACAGTGGTCTCAGGGAGCATCAGTCAGTTAGGGACCTTCGAGGGACCTTGAAGATGTGTGTCTAGGCACTCGCCTGGGGTGAAGCTGAGGAAATATGGTATGAGTCAGAGGATGACATACCTTAGTACAACTTTCTAGAAAACCTCAGGTATAGTGGCTGTTTTTAGGGACCTAGGGGAGGTTGTGTGGGATGGTGGTAGAAGCACAATTTGATTTAAGTGTCTAGATTCACTTAATTCCATTCGAAGGGACATACGAGGGATAGGTACTCATGAGATGTAAGGCCCAGGCATCAACTGACACAGCTGATTATTATTTACTAGTAGCATTATTATAATTACCAAGTTATGTATTAAAAAGCTAGTCTGTTTTTCATAAATATAATTATACAAACTACAACACAATCCTGGATGTTTCACAGTCAAAGGCATATAGGAGAAGTCACATTTTCATCTCTTTGTAAAAAAATTTGAGGTGAAGTTCCTCTTGTAGACAACTCCCCACAAGAAGGCTCTTACACCATTCTCTTTTGTTTATTCTTCTTCCGTTCTGTCAGCTCCTTCTCCATGTCCTTCCCTGGATCTTTCTCCTCTGCCTTAGGGAGCATCAGCATTCATGTCTTCCCTGATCCCACCCACCCTGGGGGATGGTCTAAAGACCCCCCACAGCCTCAGCTCCCAGATCTCTACCTCCAGTGTGAACCTCCACTTGACCTTCAGATCCATATTTTCAACTCTCCTGGTATCTTCACCCAACTGTTTCTCATGTGCTCTAAACTCATATAAAGATCAAACCAGCATTGTTCCCCAAGCATGTTTCTCCTGAGCGGTTGCCATCTTGACTAATGGCAAGGCCATCTCCTACCTACTCTGGTAATCAGAAACCTCCCTCTCTCTCATCCACACTAAACTTTATTTGTCACCAATTCTATTGTTCAACTTCCTAAGGAGCTTTTGGATCTTTCCTCTTCAGGATCTTACTATCTCTTGCTCAAGATAATTGCAGTAGTCTTTTAACTGGTCATCTTTTGTGAAATCTCTCCCCAGCCCTATTCATTTCCTACCTCAGCAGCCCATCCTCTGTATTGCTGCCAGAATGGGTGTTTGAAATAATCTATTGTCAGCATTTTTTACTTAAGTAAGAAAACAACACTTTTCCACTTCCCAGTGCCTACAGGATATATGTTGATCCTCTTTCAGCTTCTCAGACCCTTCACAACGTGACTTAACCGTCCTAGCTCTGCTTTAGCACACTTGCCTTATAACCTGTCTATCAGCTATACTGAACTCTGCCATTTCCCAAATGTGCTGCGCTCTTTTGAGAGTTCATGGCTTTGCATATGCTGTTTCCTGATGTTTACCTGAAAGACATCATCTTATAAATAGATAACACTACTATTTATCCTTTAAAACAGAGTTTAAGTATCTCCTCCAAAGGCCATTCTAATAGTTCACAGGTATTTACTGAATCACAAATATGTGCTAAGCCTGAACTTCCCTGGATAGAGTGAACCACACTTCTCTCCATGCTCTTCTGAAATGCTGGCAATGCCTCTACAATAAAACTAGTCGCATATTAGACTTATCTCTACATGTGAATTGACTATGTTCTATTCATCACTATATTCTGGTGTCTACCTCTGAGCAAAGGGTTAACACAATCCTTTCAACTTCCTCTAAGGCAAATCTAACATTGGTTAACTCTATACTTATAGAGTCTGCTGGCACGTTCTGCTTCCTGGCCTGTAGCCTTCTGATTACCACACATGGCCAACCATATTCTTGGAGTCTGAGTGTCTGGTTAGGAAAATCCCTTTGGGGACCACCCCATGGCCAAGTCATTAAGTTCATGCACTCCACTTTGGTGGCCTGGGGTTCCCTGGTCTGGATCCTGGGCACGGACCTAGTATTGCTCATCAAGCCATGCTGAGGCAGCCTCCCACACAGAGAGAGGAACTAAAAGAACCCACAACTAGAATATACAACTATGTACTGGGGGCACTGGGGAGAAAAAAGGAGGAGGATTGGCAACAGATGTTAGCTCAGGGCCAATCTTCAAAGGAAAAAAGAAAGCAAACCCCTTTGGTGGTCAAACAGCCAGCCAGCCTAGTGAATGATATTAGTATAGACTCAATGAGTGGTCCATTCATTATTCCATTAAAGGAGTCAAGCCTGTCTTAGAAAAATTTAGGATGAGATGGGGCCAATTTCCATCCTCAAATACTAGACTCTCTTTCTCTCTCTGTCTCTCCTCTGAAACCCCTCTATCCTTCCTTTCCTTCCTTCATTCCCTCCATTCTTCTTTTCTTTCTCTCTTTTTACAGAGAAATAATCCTTATCTAATTGTGGAATGGTGGCTTTAATCCATGAAAATGTATTCTGGACCAAATCATCTGCTTCTTTATGCATAAAGATATAAGCAAAGATAAAATCAACTTACTTTAACCAGAGCTCGCTTGATGACATTGCCAATATCTTGCCTCCACTCAGGAATATCAGGATTGTGGTAATCCAGATTAGGGGAGAATGATAAGAGTTGGGACTGGAAGTATTCTGCAAGGAGACAGAGTGTGTGAGTGGGGCTGAGAGAGGCTGTGATAGGCCAGGGGACTCCATAATCACTGTGCTTTAGAAAAAGGGTCCAATTTTTCCTGTGGCCTCAGCTATAGTTCCTTCTTTTCAGCCTGTTTCTTGACTTTTGAAAGAAAGTGGGAATTGGTGACTGGAAGAAACTTGCACTCCTACCATTGTTGTTAGTTCCTAAAAATCTTAAGGTCTTCTTCTTGTCAATGAGTATTATCTGAAATGAAAGATAACTATGAAACCCCAGAAGGGGACTCTTGCTACTGTAGGTGGTATCACGTAGAGCGAAAAATAAAGCATTAACAAATTGGGCTTGATTAGAATGGAGCCTTTTCTTGTCCTTAATTCCTTCCTCCATCCTGCTAGAAACTGCCTCAGGGGGTTAGAAAGTAGGCTGAAACCCCATATCTAGAGTGTGGGTAATGCTGAATTTCTTAATCTAGTTGGTAGGTACACAGGTGTGTTCACTTTGCGGCGATTCATGAAGCTGGAACACTCATGATCTGTTTACTTTTCTGCATTAAATTTATACTTCAATAAAAATGTTTACTTTAAAAAAAACCTTCTGGGCTCAGCCAGGTGGTGCAGTGGTTAAGTGCACACGTTCCTCTTCGGCGGCCCAGGGTTCGCCAGTTTGGATCTCAGGTGGAGACACGGCACCGCTTGGCAAGCCATGCTGTGGTAGGTGTCCCACATATAAAGTAGAGGAAGATGGACACAGATGTTAGTTCAGGGCCAGTCTTCCTCAGCAAAAAGAGGAGGATTGGCAGCAGATGTTAGCTCAGGGCTAATCTTCCTCAAAAAAAGAAGAAAAAATAAGTGCTTCTAGGTGCCCAATGAGAGAGCCTGAGCAAGTCTGCAGAGATGTAGAAAGGCACTCACCTGGGCTGAGGCAGAAGAAATATGGTCTGAGTCAAAGGGTCATATACCTTATACAACTTTCTAGAAAACCCAGGTAGAGTGGGTTTTTTTAGGGATCTGGTGACATTGTATGGGATGGTGATAGAAGCAGTTTGATCTACAATAAATGTAACAATTAAGAATGGTTCTCCAGGATTGAGAACAGGATAGTGGTCCTAATCACCACTCTCCTGCCCTGCTCTGTCTTTATATTCTTAGCCTTATTCTCAGCCTCTGCAGGCAAGGATGTTAGAATCTCCAACAATCAAGAAAACACATTGGTTATGTGTAGTTCATCTCAGTAGCTGAGCTGTGAGTTCTTCAAGGACAGGAACCATAACTCCTCCAGCATTTGAGATCACTTGTCCCCATTCTCACAAAGAGTGGGTGCTGTATGTGTGTTATAGACATCTCAGCAGGACATCAGATCTAGATGCTTCTATGACAGTCTTTCCAGCTTAGCATTCCTCCAATTTATGATACATCTCTGTCTAATGAGAACATCAGGTTGTGAAGCAGACACATCGCAGAAGACAATAAATGCCTGTCTGTGACCTGCTGCTCTTACAATATCAACCTCTATTCAGGAACAAGGTAGGTAGCAGGTGTGGATACCCCTTGTGGACCTACCTAATTTTCCCCTGGCTTGGGGAATTGCCAAAGCAGTCAGCAGTTGTCACTAGGGTGGGTGGAGAGGATTGGTTGGGCAAGAGGGAGTATCACAGGACAATTTTCAGGGCTTACCATGAACTGCAATATCCTTCGTGTCCTGGATAAGGGCATTCCCAGCAGCCACCTGGACAGTGATGGTATTGGTTCCCTCTGCAAGGAATGTGAAGGAAATGCTGCTGTCCAAGGTGATGAGGGGCTAAAGGAGAGAATTAGAAACACCCATTCAGTCTTCCGTGGGATTTCAGATTTCCTCCTTTCCTATAAATCTCAGACTGTCACAAATCTGTATAACATTTGAATATCCCCAAGGGATCCTACCCTTGAAAAAGGAAAGTTTCCTTCCTGGAAAAAGGAAAAAGGAAAATTACACATCTTCCCCAAACTGTGATTACATCCAGCATCCAGGAAGAGTAATTATATATTTGAGATACACAATAAAATGATAATCCTAGGTGATGAAGATAAGACTGGACACCCTGAATTTGGTATGTCATGCCGTTCCTTTTCCTGGGGCAAAGTAGAAGCAACTTTTGTAACCTATTCCTTTTGGCTCTTGGAACGGGAGGTCATTTCTCTTCTCCTCCAACATTCCATATGTTTCCGAGAAGTGACCACATTTTATTTACTTCTGTATCACCCAGCCCTGACATATTGTCTTACATATAGCAGACTACATATATAAGTTGGATGCATAGGCATATTACTAGCTTTGTTTTATTATGTCTGTGTTTTCCATTGCAAGTCATTTCTAACATCTTTAATAGGTTGGCAAACATATAAATATACCCATCTGCAATCATTTTGTAATCTTTTTTTTTCTTTTTCTGTTTTATTTTCTTGATCATGATAGATAGGGACTTGCCAAAGATAAAAAGAGAAACAAAATAATTATATTATTTTTCCTGAGAATTAGGATCTTGATAAAAGCAGGTGCTTACTGGAGAGAAGAGAATGCAGATCCTGAGATTAAGGAGTCACTATTCAGTGGACTTCTTGAGGCTCATGCCCTCTCAAGTCCTCTGGTGTTTGCAAGGTAAGACAAAATAGTAGGAGTCTTCTCTGAAGGCAGATCACAAAGAGATATCAGAAGCACAGACTCCCTCTCCTCTCTGTGTGTCGGGACGACAATGGGATGGGGAGTAATATTGTAGCTAGGTTGGGGTGCATAGAGCTGCCTCTTAAAGGGGTGAGTGTCATCCAGCGCTCACACACCATACCCATGTGTTCTTAACTGAACATGGCCTGGATGCATGTGCCAGAAGCCTACAGAGACTCAAAGATGTGGCTTTCAGACAGCATGCCCGCCAGAAGACTGAAATTCCTTTCTAGCTCAGAATTTTCAACTAGGCCTCTGAAACAATAATTTGATTTCTTCTGCTTTAAAATTCTATTGCCCTATTTTATGACCAGGCTGATGGCTGGAGTTGGGCAGGATTAGAGCTGTTACCCTGAGGTTCTGACACCCTTTCCTCTCTGTTTGCTATATGGAATAGAATTGAGTACGGAAAGAGATGTACTCTTTCCCTTAACTGATGGGAAACCCCAGAGTTCAAGCATTCTTCTCATACTTATGGCTCTGTGATGATATACATAAGGGTGTGGCCTTACAAATTAAACAACATATGAGGTACAAGTAGGTTCTGTGATGCACATCAATGCCAATGGGCCAACAGCAGGCTGTTTAGTGTCCTGTGTTGAGAAGGAAGCTGAAGTCAAGCTGGGCTCACCACAGCAATGTCATCCATAGCCATGGAACAAGGGAAAAACCATGTGCCAACTCTAGTCCAACAAGAACAGAGACTTGAAACTCTGACGCTGATACTATTTTAATGAATGACCTTGGGCAAAATCTGTCTTCATTCTGAGCCTTAGCTCTTTATCTGTTAAATGAAGGATCTGGGTTAGAAGAGCTGTGAGGACTCATTCAGTAATCAGAATACCAAGGATTAATGAATGACTTTGGGCAAAATTTTCTAGTTCCTCCTGGTCAACCCATTAGGTCTTATCTGTCAGAACATCTTTAACTGCTTCATTACCTTAGTCACACTCCATGGAAGGAAAATGAGATACCTCTATAGACCCAACAGAAATTAAAAAAAAAACACATCAAATGTTGTTGAGGATACAGAACAGCTGTAACTCTCACAAATTTTTGGTGGGATGTAAAATGGTGCGACCATGCAGGAAAAAGTTTAGTTTTCAAAAAAATTGCAATTAATTTTTTTCCAAAGTTGTACCATTTTACATTTTATGACCTAGCAACTGCAATCCTGAGAATTTAGTCAAGATAATAGGGAATATGTGCCAACAAAAAAATAAATAAATATTCAGAGCAGTATATTCATAACAGCCAAAACCTGAAAAGAGCCTAGGAGAATTCATTAATAGGAAAATGAATAAACAAGCCACAGTATATTCATACAATGAACATAAAAGAACAAATACTGACAGACACAACAGTATGGATGAATCCCAAAACTGTAAGAAGTGAAAGAAGCCTTATATAAAAGAATTCATATAGTATAATTACATTTACAGTCAGCCTTCTGTATCCAGAAGTTTCACATCCATGCATTCAGCCAACTGCAGATCGAAAGAGCTATGATGGTTGCGTCTGCACAGAACATCTACAGACTTTTTTTCTTACCACTATTTCCTAAACAACACAGTATAATAACTATTTACATAGCCTTTACGTTGAATTACGTATCATAAGTAATCTAGAGATGATTTAAAGTATACGAGAGGGCATGCGTAGGTTATACGCAACTACTATACCACTTTATATAAGGGACTTGAGCGTCCATGGATTTTGGTATCTGAAGGGGGTCCTAGAACCAGTCCCCTGTGGATAGCAAGGAATGACTGTATATGAAGTTCTAGAACAGGCAAATATAATCTATGATGGAAAAAAATAGTGGTTGGTTCTGGGGATTGGAGGTGGGAATTGACTGAGAAGGGGCATGAGAGAACTTTCGGGAGTGACGGTAATACCACACATCTTAATACAAGTTTGGGTTACCAGTATATGCCTTTGTCAGAACTCAGGAGGTGCACACTTCAGATCTGTGCATATCGTTGATACATTTTATACCTCGATAGGGGAAAAAGTGTAAACAAATATTGAACTCTAGTTAATGATTTGTGAGCTGAAGCATTTAGGACAAAGCACATAGCTGTCTGAAATTTACTTTGAAATGAATCAAAAAATTAATGTATATTGATGGATGGATAGAAGAATTTAAGTTTAGTTTAAATAGACATATGACAACAAAAGCGTAGTAAATGTTAACGGTAGACTACAGGTGGTGGGTATATTGATGTTCACTGTAAAATTATTTCAACTTTAGTGTATGTTTGAAGTTTTTAATAATAAAACATTGGGAGAGAAACAGAATAAAAAAGGAATAGTCTATGTGTTTTTATTTGTCTTGATTCCATGAATTACCCTCTCTGACCATGACTATATTACATTGCCCTTCCGTTTTGGTTACTGCTCTCAGCTCTCTCTCATCTCTTCCCACCTCTCACCACCAGGATATCCTTCTCCCTTAACAGCTGTCTCTTCAGGGAACCTTCACTACTTCCACGTCATCTTCTTCAGCTCTCAGTGGTCTATATGGTCCCTTCTCCTTTTTCTTCACATTCTTCTTGTCTTAGACATGGGTAGTTGGTGGTATGTCAGGCAATGACATCTCTTTCTGAGAGGGGTGGAATTCCTCCTGTCCCAGAAGATTTGATCTTCTCTCCATCTGGCTGATTCCCTGGGAGATCCAGGGGCCCAGCAATGATGCAGGGCTACAGGACAAGGGAGTGCCATCTCAGGTAGGAGGGAGCACACCACCCTGCCAGCCAGTCAAGGCTCTGAGCCACAGCAAACAAACTGTGCTGAATGGGAACACTTAGTCCCCAAATGGCAGGTCACAGGCTTCTGTGCTGAGGAAATGGCAGGAGCTAATTTTGTTTTCCATATGGCTTTTGTTTTTCATCAGCTGTTGAAGCATCATGGCTGACTTCATCTTCCTTGCAAAGCTGGAACACTCAACAGGATGCTTGAGTTCTCTGTTGGCCACTGATATCTAGCGCACAGCGCTCAAATTAAATCAAGTATTTAAGGTTCATTGACTAAATCTATTAGGTAAATAGTCACATTTATTAAGCCAGGCCTCTGTTAATCCCAGCAAATTGGCCTTTCAGAGCCACACAAATCCAACAGGTGGTTGATTCACTTCTCTGTCTCTGTGCTTTGTCCAAGCTGCATGGTCAGCCAATGGTGAGGCTCCTTACAATAATACCTCACGCCCTGCCTAGGCTGTGGACTGCATTCTTTCCCACAGGGAATCCTTCCTGTGCAACAGGTCACATTATCATCCACTGAGCCCAGCAAGAAATTGACAAATCTTGTGAGAGACTGTTTAGTTATGAGATTTCCACTGGACCAACGGAGCAGGGAGCTTTAGGAAATCTTTGGATGTGGCCTACACCAGTTTGCCAGAAACAGTAAGCCAAGTTAATATTGAATATTATAAAGTCTCCACAATTTAAATGTGTATCTTGATGAATGCTGCCATTCCCAAATTGGACAGACTGCGATCACTATGCTTGCCTTACTTAAAACCTTCAGCAGATTATATAGTAATGTGTGAAAAATGCTTATCATGGGAAGTGGAAAAGGCAGAATATATAATTGTGGATATACTATGATTAGAACCATGGAAAAAAACCTAAAATACACACAAAAAAACAGAAAGAAAAAACCAAAATAGTAGGTATAGACTATGATCTGTGACTATGGGATTAATGTGAAAATTTACAGTTAGGAAAAAACCTTCTCAAATATACACACACACAAACACACAAACTCTTCAAAAGTATCTCACTGTCTAAACTATCATTGTCCATGAATCTGCTTTTATCTTCCATCATCCTATCCTAAATCTTAGTTTCCGACAAAATAAAAAGCTTCCATTTATGTCATTGAAAGCCACCTGTCATCTATCCTCCTTACCTTTCAGTTTTTTCTCTAATTTTTGCTCAAATGAATCCTGTGCTTTGTCTGAATCACTCTACACAGAACACAACCATGCCAAAAGCCTACTGTTGCACAGAAATCCCTTTCCCTCCTCTCTGCCTCAATTCTGCCGTTGCTTCAATGCCAGCTTAGGACCAACTTCATACACGACTCATTCCAAGACCTACAAAGTCTGCATCCATCACCCTCTAGGCTGCTTGATGGAGCCAGTAATATTACCTTCCTATTGTTGCTCTTTATAGTATCTATTCTTGGATGTTAATCTCATATTCTCAAATAGATTATGTTTCTGGAAGGCAACAAATGGAATTTACACTGCTTTGTATTCCTCACAACATCTAGCACAAAATACAGGCTCTTGAAAAAGCTCCATGGAGCTGAGGCAATTTCACATCTCTTGCTGATAAGTTTGTAGGTTTATGAGCCTATAGTTGGATTTCAGGAGTGCTTGCTCTCTTCTATTTACTCATACACTACGCTTGTTCACCACTCACTGCATGTGTGTTCCTCTTGCCTTCTTATCTGGAATGTAATTTCCTTGAAGGTAGGGAGAAAGTTGTATGTGTATTCCTAAGAGCACCAAGCAATGGGCTGGCTATAAACGGGGAGTGTCAATTGATTCTTATTGAGAGGTTGGTTTAATTCAACCACCCGGGGGAACCTGTTCAGTTCACCTAATCACAACACATACACACCCCGACCCCCACAAAACACTACCTTCCATGGTTATTAGCCTAAATGTTTTCTCTGTAAAATGTGATAATTTCTCCTTCGTTAGTGATGTTCTAATGATTAAATAAAACAACGTTTATGAAGAGCCTTGTACAAAGCAGTACTAGGAATAAATGCTCAAAATCAGTATCAGCTCTTTTACAGATCAGTTTGCTACTCAAAGGGAATCAAATAGCTCTAAAATCACAGCACTCACTATGACACCAAAGACACTCATTCATTTTCCAGTCAACTGTGGTGCTCATTGGACCAATTACTGGGTACTGTGGCCACCTTGATGATTTTACGGCATAATGCTAGCAAAAGGCACTGAAAATGTACCTCTTTCAAGTGGACTGAATAACCATTTTTGGAGGTGAGAGGGAAATCTGTGGAACCAAGTCAGATCTGTCAGTGAGACGTATATGCTGTTGACGTAAATGATGAACATAATACTGACTAATATTTTCAAGTACCTAGATGTCTTCTAAAAGCTTTACATACCTTTCTTCACTTAATCCTCAAAGCAATATTAGAGTGTAGTTACTACTATTATTACTCTGACATTACAATTAACAGAAATGAGGCCCAGAGAAATTACATGATTTGACTAAAAGCATACTGAGAGGAAGAACCTGAGTCTGGACCCCAACCCAGGTTTGTCTTATTTCAAAACCACTCAATTCCAGTGCTTCTCATGTATTATAATCCTCTGGGTTCTTTGGGAACAAAAAACAACCAGTAAGGTCTTTAAGATGTGGGTATTTGTGCAGCACTTCATGCTCAAATTTATAGATTGAAATTCCCATCCAAAGGAATACTTCAAGACATCATCAATTAAAAATATAAAACTATAATGCCATTCTGTAATTTTAAAATCTTCCTCTATATGTGGTATAATATAGATTGGATAGATGGATATATAGATAGATAAATATTTCAAATTATAGCTCAATGATGTTCATGGATTGGATATTAGTATCCCTGCTTTAGAGAAAAGAACGGAGACTCAGATTTGGTATTTGTCCAAGCAAACGGATAATCGTTAGAGAAATGGAAACTTGACTCTCCAAACACTTTGTCGACTTCTCTGTTTATTTGTCAAATATTTATTAGACACTGTCTGGTATTTCAGGTCTTAGAAGCAGCACTGAAAGAAAAAAAATGGTGCTGTAGAGAAACACTGTGTCTTTGGTTCCATGTGGCTGCTGAGTAAATCATTGTGTTTGTAATGGCCGAGAACTGCCCCCTTGCATGCAGCAGTTTCTAAGTGAGGGTCAGCAGGTAAATGAATGCTAAGAGAAAAGAATGCCCTGGCTTGCCACCTGAAAACCTCACATCATCAGAGAAGAAATGAACTTAAAATTCTTCTCTTTCTAACTTTCTCCTCCCAAATGATTTTCTCTTTCTCCTCGCCATGTATGTCTGCTGTTTTTGAAGCAGGATTTTAAGGTCTGTAACCTCTAGGAGACAGAGGGGTGCAGCTAAAGCATCCTGGGATTGGGAGGTGGTGCATTGGAGATGGAGTGAGGACACCAGGGTTTTGAGTCTGGCTCTACAGTTAACCAGCTGTTTGACCCTGGGGTGCTCATTTCACACAGGGAGCTTCACTTTTCTAATATATCAAATGGGGATCTTATTAACAAACCTCCTTATCTTTGCCCTGGTGAATAATAATCCCAGAAATGCAAAAGCATCAGCAGCCTATACTAAGAAATTGATCTAAAAGTATATAGCACAAATAATGCAAGCAGAAAAGGGTCCTTTGCATCCATGAACTAGTTCTATTTTTTTATCAATCTCTCCTAACTCCCAGTTTTTATAACAAAATAAAAAGCAACCATTTAGTGAGTACCTAGTGTGTGCCAGGGAGATACACATTATCTTATGTAGTTTTCACAACGATCAAGATGACATAGATACTATTCTTTCCAGTTTGCAGTTGAGTGAATTAAATTTTAGGTCAAATGTCTTGATCAAGCTCACAAAGCCAGCATGCAGCAGTGCTGGAAAACCTAAGCCTTGTCTCTCTGACTGGTAAGTCCATGTTCTCGCCACCACATCCTGCTGTGCTGTCTCCCTAAAAAGAGCAGGGCTGAATCATCTCCCACTCTTATCACGCAGGGGCTGAAGTTCTCTTTGGTCATCTCGAAACAAGCAAACAAAACCAGCATTGTTTCATTTATTTTTTAAAGGAATTACTACATCAGTAACTGAATATTTATTACCCTTTTCTTTAGATAGTCAGCATTTCCAAGTCTGATATGATAGCTTTCTTAAATTATTAAAACAATTAAAAGTTTCTCTAAGATGAGTAATGCCAATCACTCCAAGAGTGACAAAAAAAAAAAAACGCAAAGACAAAAACAGGAATAGAAAAGAACATTAAGCCCTTAAATTGGAGGACCCTCAGCCTACCTGCTTCCAGCTTCTGTTATGCAAGTGTGGTCATTCTTGACACAAATGTCACCATTATCAATTGCTGGGAGTAGGGAGTATCTGCAAAGTCCAGAGTTGGCCCCTTTACTTCCTTTCTTTGAATTGGCAACATCAGTACGTTGCCTGAGAAGAATCTGGCCTTTGTAAAATATCTAGTAGGTCTTGATAAGGATTCCTTACATGCATTTCCCCATTTAATTTTCACAGCTCTACATTTAGATACCTAACTCATATTTTACACATAGTGTCACTTCATCTCAGAGATGCTAAGTGACTTCCTTGATATTATATAGCTAGTGAGTGGAAAGGCCAGGATTAAAACAAATGGAACAAATGAACATTTAGAAATATTGATTAGATGAGCAAGAACGCCCAGGTTTGTGTAGTTTCCCAAAGTACTCTTTCTTCCTTAAGATTGTTTGAACTTTCCCTGTTAAAATAATGAGCTTGATGCGGGGAGGTATGTCATATTCGATTATGTGGGTCCATAGCTGCATTTGGTACTTCCTATTGTGCACAGCCCCAGTGCCCCTAACATCAACATAGAAGGTGGAGCATAGGAGTGATGGGGGTCAGGGCAGGCTTCCCCCAAATATTCCAAAGTGGCATATTGATTATTTTGATTTAAAGTTACTTAAGAAACAGCCAGCACAAAAAGGACGCTCTGACCATCCTTTGTCTCTCTGAAGGCAGGAAATAAATCTCCTGTGTGAAAGGTACTCTCTCTGTACCAGGAGGTGGAGAGACATCCTTATCACTAGCTATAGAGAATTCAAGGCTGAGAAGCTCCCATAAACAAACTCTGCTCACTCTTCACTCACTAAGTGCCCAAACCTAAGTTTCTTTGTCTTGTCAGTTCTTCACAAAATTTATTATTTCCTTGTCAAAAAGCAAAAAACGGCCTGCTTTGGTTATTCCTTTTAGGTCCCATTTCTATGAGACTTCTGTACGGACGAATTAATTTTTTTTTTCCCTTACTAATCTGTTTTGTGTCGATTTAATCATTAGATCAGCTACAAGAACTCAAAAAGGGGTAGGTGGAAAATTTCCTCCTCCCTGACAGGAGCATTCAGTAGAGATTTAATCAGACGCTGATCAGAAAGGGCCAAACCTTTGTGCTATTGCCGAACCACCAGAAATAGGTAAGTGTCCCTAGCTGACTGGGCCACACAACTGCACTGATGTTGACCTCCTTATTTCTTATGGCGACAAATGGAACTTGGAGATGAACATGCTCCACAGGACCTAAGGGAATAAGGAAAACAATGTCACTGTTTATATTCCTGGAATAAACAGTCAAACTTTATCACACTCCCAGATTCTTAATTTGAACCCCTATTACCATCACCTCTAATAAAACACGTACCACAAACTCTCAAACGTTAAGAGGGGTGAGTGTGTGTGTGTGTGCTTGAAATGAAGCACCAAGTCTAACAGGGAACTCAAATCAGGCTTCAGAGTTTTTGAGTGACATCTGAACTTAATTTACATCTGATGAGCCCAACCATGAATGCTTATGAATCTCTAATCTGAGGACAAAGCTGGTTTACTAGACACTTAGCCAATAAATAGGAAGATAAACAGCAGTCTCTTTCATTTCTGACGATTAGCGTGTATTGTGATTTGAGGCCAATGCATTGTACAGAGGACTCTTCCATTATCCTCAACTGTTAATTGGTTCCAGCCTCTTCAACAATTGGCCATTGTGCCTGTCTGCAATACTCAGTGGGTGTCATTCAGAAGCTGACAAAACTGTTTTACAAAAAGGAAACAGCACATCTCCCTAAATCGCAGGAGACACAGACGCCAGGTTTCCAAGTCACAGAAAAGCTGCTTACAAAAAGTGACCAAACTTTTCTTTTCTTTCTCAGAAAACAGATACAAGCAGCATCAAATTCTAAAGCAGCAAGTAAGAGAACATATAGGAACACACCCTATGCATAATAAGTGAGTATTTTAATTTAATTCATTTCCAAAGTAAAACAAGAAGAAGAAAACACTGATGGAAAATGTTAACGTGTCAGCATTGCATTTGTGGGGTAGATGTGTCATTTTTAAACTCTGTGGGATTTTCTCCCCACTCCCACCCCTTCCTCTTTCTTTTTCCTTTATCCTTTCCTCCCTTTCTTCCTTCCTCCTCCTTATGTCCTTCCTACTTAACCAAATCTAATTAAAATACTCCAATATCTGTCCACACTATGTCAGAGCACATTTTCCTGGTTTCCACCATGACAGTTTTGATGAGTAAAAGTGACTAAAGGTCACAACTGCAACAAGGACATCTCTTTAGCCTGAGAGCCGTGAGTCTTTCTCACAAGTGGGACATATTTCAGGCCAACTAGCTTTCACTATTTGCATCCTTGGTCATTTTGGAGACAGTTCACTTTAAAGGGAAGAAAACAGATGGATACTTTCCTCTCTGCTCCAATTTAATTCTGTATTAGATTAAATCTGGTTTGGATCTGTATGATCTCTTCCTCTATTTTAGTGAGCCTTGACATTACACAGACTATTACCCTGTCCCCTGCCTTCCGTATAGTAATGAGAACATATGAAAGTGATGTGTGGATGTTAAAAGTAGGATATAATTAATTATGGGTTGGCACCATTTCTATCACCATCACCATAACCACTACACCATCATGGTTTCTGTGTATCACTGGGGAAAAGTCCCTCTAAGGACAAGGGTATTCTTCTGAGTCTCACTGGGCAGATCCTATGTTGTAGGTAAATTTATTTGGGGGACAAGGTGTTTGGACAAGGACTGATGTTTAAATGAGGAGACCAGTGAGACCTGCTTGCCCTGTCCAGCTGTACTTTCCTAAACAATCAACAAGAATTCAAGAATCTGTGTATCTACAGCCTGACAACACTCTTTGCCTATAGCCCTCTGACCGGACCCCAGACAGATGGCATCTCAAGAGTTATTCCAGCAAATAATTTGAACCTTGTCACTTTAGATTTACTCAGAGTTACATTTGGCTAAACATTTAATTATTTTCAAAAGGGAAGTCTGTTCGATTTTTTTTTATGGTTTGGTTGTTGGTGAGAGTAAAAAATCACAAGGTGTGAGAAAACACTGGCTACTTTCACTGCTTGCTTGACTCATTTTTAGGAGTTGACCTGATATATCTCTCTTTATTGTTTGTGTTTTACTGATCAATGGGGAAGAGAATGAGGCAGTGGGAAGGGGTCCCTGGCCAGCCTATGTCTGGAGGGAGATGAGAAACTTGTTTCTTACATTAAAACCTCAGAGTCTTTCCATGCTTGGGTTCTTGCTCGGCTGGAAAAGGGGCCAGTTTAACCCTCAAAGTCATTGCTCCTGTTCTCATGGGAAAATGGCCTGGAGCCCATTCCTCAGCCAGCTCATGGGAACCCTGGGCTTTTCCACAGTTAAGTGATGATATCGCTATGGCTTGTGGTCCTTGGAATTCTTCTCATCTTTCTATCACTCAGGGGCCTTGGTTCAGTCAGGGCTTACATTGTCACGTGCTGTGATGTCCAAGAAGATAAAAAGAGACCTCCTTCTCTCTACGCTCATGACAAACACACAAGGGATGCAGCTTCCATGAATTGGAACACCATCAAACATGGTCAATATTTATTCCAGTTTCAGGACAAGCAAGTTTGGGCAAATAGAACCTCAAGGAACAAGAACATGTAGTATCATTTTAGGGCAAAGAACCTGAGTCAGAGACTCCAGGCTTCAACCTAGAGATAGATCATGGATCAGGGAGAAGAGAAGAGAGCTGAAGGCATTCAGGAAGGAGCAAAGCAAACTCCTAAAATCCTCACAGTCAAATAGTGCTCTTTTTGATAAAAATCTAATAATCTGTGCGAGCTTGGTTATTATGGGTGGCTAACAGCTACTTTTGTTGGCTAATGGTGCAAGGTGAGGCCGACAGCAGTTTCCACTATAATAACTGTCTGGAAAATGGAGCCATGATTGATTTGGAGGAAATTATGAGCACGATAAAAGTTTCAAGGAACGTTTCCTCCTTCATGCACATAACCACCTGTTCTTTGCTGTTGTGGGTTTTTTTTTTTTTTTTTTTGCCACTAAGATATGTAGGTCTTTGCACCCTGCAGGCAAGGCCCACTCTTCGGAGAATTAGGAACATAGGTGGGGCAGGTCCTTGGAATAAAAGAAAGTAAATTTCTCTTTCTTTGTCTTCATTTTTAAATTCAGCAGAAGTGTCAAGTAGAAACTTAATTGGAAGTACTTAGTAATTACTATAACAGGTAACATTCACCATATGCCATACTGGTTGCTAAGCGGCATTTTGCGCATGGTGCAAAAAAATGTTAAGACCTAAAACAGTCATCCTTTGAAGCCCTGTGTGCAACATTGGCCCTTGGCTGATGTCTGGAAACTTAGCTCTGAGAGTGTTTCCAGTCAACAGTTAACTGATAATTGTGGTTCACTCTGCCTAGACTGTTTTCGCCAACAATATGGTTTATTGTAAATACCTGCTTTCCTCTGGAGTCTGGAATTTTGGTCTACGCTGGGCAAAGGATGCCTACATGACCAGCCCTCAATGAAAACCATGGGCACTGAGTCTCTAATGAGCTTCTCTGGTAGACAGCCCTTCACACATGTTGCTACAACTCATTGCTGGAGTAATTAGCATGTCTGGGTGACTCCATGGAGAGAGGGCTCTTGGAAGCTTGTGCCTGGTTTCCTCCAGACTGCTCTATGGGCCTTTTCCCTCTGCTGATCTTGCTTTGTCTCCTTTCACTGTAATAAATTTAGTTGTGAGTATGACTCTATGCTGCATCCTATGGGTCCTTATAGTAGATTGCTAAACCTAGGAATCTTGGGGACTCTTGATACACACACACATAATGCAATTTGATTCTCACAACCTCCCTATAAGTTAGATATTGAAGGTGAGGAATCAGAAGCTTGTAAAGACTGAGAAGGTTGGTCAATACTGGACACTTAACAAAGGGACATGATCAGAATTCAAACCCAGTTTCTCCCTTGCTCTAAGCGCTGGGCTCACGAGCACCACTTGTGCCACTCACCTGGGTTTCTGACCTGGTGCTTCTGGCACAGAATGATTCTAGATGATGTGGTGTGGTTACCACTACTTGAGCTATTTCTGGCTGCAGACCCTCCACCCCCAAAAGTGAACTCTGCAAGGGCAGGGCCAAAGCTGCATTGTTACCTCCCCAGTGCCTCCCAGAGTGCCTTGCGTATACTAAGAACTCAGCAAACATTTGTTGAATATATTAGTGAACGACTAGGTGTTTCATTTGTGTTTCCTATTCACTGTTATAAGAACCCTGAGAGGCAAGGTAGCAGTTAGAATTAAGCCATTGTAAAACTGGAGTTCAAGAAAATAGATTAGTGGTTACCAGAGGGGCAGGGGGAAGAGGGGAGGGCAAAAGGGGTAAAAAGGCACATGTGTATGGTGACAAACGGTAATCAGACTTTGGTGGTGAAGACGATGTAGTCTAAACAGATATTGAAATATAATAATATATACCTGAAATTTATATAAAGTTATAAACCAAAGTTACCTCAAAAAAACATCAGAGTTCAGAAGACTCAGAGAAGAAATACTTTCTCTCATGGTCACCAAGCCTTGCATCTATAGGGATGTAACTGAACTATAATCCAGGTCTCCTCCCATGTACTTCCCCTACCACTGCTGGTCCTTGTGCTACTATTGTGACTACAATGCTAGGAGATTAACTAGCTTACATTTTGCCAGGGATCTGGTAAGCGCGGGTTGTTTATATAGTGGAGTTTATATCAGCACTGAGTTGTTAATTTGAAAGGTGCTCCTTGTATTCATCTAGACTCTTTCAAAACTTACAATTTTCATCACATGTGGCATATTCCCCAACAGCCATTGTGAGAAACATACATAAGAATCATAGAATTCCTTAGACCCACAAGTCTTACTGATAAAGATGTACGAAACCCATACCAGCCTCATAACGTTTCCCTGACCCAATATTCTAAAATCATAATATTTAAGTCTCAGTTTATGGGTCAAGTTCCAGGAGAGTAAATACACAAAATGCAT
Source organism: Equus quagga (assembly GCF_021613505.1). Taxonomy (NCBI): domain Eukaryota; kingdom Metazoa; phylum Chordata; class Mammalia; order Perissodactyla; family Equidae; genus Equus; species Equus quagga. The sequence continues at coordinate 159,900,423 of NC_060268.1, read as the reverse complement.
CCAATACAAACAAGATATTTCAGAATTTCATCTGTTGATTTGGTTTGTGCCAAGCAATAGCAATAGCCAACAGCAATGAAATATATTCCAGGACAACAAAAACATTTTGGAGAGTTCTTAGAATTATTTACAACAGGAATAAACCTTCAGTAACCTTGGATGCATGAATTAAGTAATTTTCTGTGTTCAGTTCTAGATTAAAAAAATCTAAATATGTATTTCTTTAATCCTTCTTTGGTTCTTCCAACAGAGAGAACAATTTACTTTGATTTGTGCTGCCTTCACTTATGGTAGCTTGAAAATGAGCCTGAGGCTGTTAACCAGATGGGTTTTGACTTCCTATATTTTGAGGCACCTCCAAAACAAAGGGAAGGGACTTTTACCTGAAGGTGTGCCTGCATGCGCATATTTACATCACAATAGAGTGCAGCAGAAAAGGAGGGGCCAGGTGATAACTTTATCCAAACTTTCAAAATAATCAGTCTACTTCAGTATCATGAAACTCTAAAACACAGATAAGCACACTCTCAATCTTTCCATCTGGGTCATCATTTGGGGTGGTAGTCACACCAAATCCAGTCTCAGCTCTGAATCCAAGGAAGTTTGGGCAGAGGGAGTTGTCGACTGCGAGGAAAGGAAGAAAGGGATGGCTCACGCTACTTACAAACCACGTGCAGGAAGAGGACAGCTGTGTCTGAGCCCAGGTTATTCTCCGCATAGGCTGTCACCTGGAAGATCCCCGCACTCTTGTACACATGCTTGATGCCATCCTCGATGGGGCTGAAGTTAGCATAGGACACCGCAATCCCATCCCCAAAGTCAAGCTGGATATTTGTCCTTTGGAGATCACCCTGCGAGGGGGAATAGCAGTTGGCCTTGGCTCATTCACATGGTCCAGCCTGACTCCTATATGATGCTTCCTCCTATGGTTTCAGCATCACCCTCTGAGGGCCTACAGTCTCTCCCAGAGGGCTGAAACATCCTCAACACAATCGTCAGACTCCTATCTGATATCCATTGGGCACTATGCGCAGTACTATGGACCTATTGTCCCTGTATGTCCAAGTTCAGGGCAGGCTGAGTTGGTGTAACGCTCGCAATAGTGGACAAGGTAGAGCCTCTTATGATGCTTTAAAGTGGGGAAGCCAAGGGGTTCCCTGATTCCCTCACACACATGGTTTAATTATTCATGTCCTGTGTCATAATAATAACAATAATAGTAACAGCTAACACATAAAGTTTCTTTCCAGTTCCAATTAATCCCCTCACAACTCTATAATGTAGAATGCATTACTCTCCCTGTTTCACGAAGAGGGACAAAAATTAATTAAGTAAATAGACCAAAGTCTCACAGCTAGTAGTGGAAGAGCCAAATTTTGAACCCAGGAAGTCTCCTTTCAATACTAATGCTCTCAACCGCCATGCTATAATATAATGGTTCCTATTTTTCAGTATTTATTACTATGTTCCAAGTATTATGCTAATTACTTCACATATATTATATAATGCCACCTTCAAATAACTCTAAGAGGTAGGATGATTATTGCTATTCTACAGATGAATAATACCAGCCAAAATTACATCTGTGCTCTGTTGACCTTGGATTTCCTAAACCTGCCTAAGCTCCCTCTTTCCTGAAGCCTTTCTGACCATCCCAGCTCACAGATATCTCTGCCTCTCAGAAGGCCAATAGCCCTCTGTGTGCTGCCTGGTGATGTGATGCCAATGGTTCAGGGGAGGGCATCTTATGACCCCAAGCCAATTCTCAGCTTCTTAAGGGCTGATGCTGAACCCCATCCTTCCTTCTCCTTCCCCCCACTATATTGAGCCAATACTTTGGATAAATGCAATTGAACCTGACCACAAAACAAGGATTCCAGATGAAAACAAACAATTGGATCTCTCTGTTTATATACAAAACTAGTTGATGGAATAAAAAAAGAAATACATCATTTTGGAATTACAAGCCAATCCTTCTGCCCAGTGAATGCGCATTCATCACAGTTTCGCTTTCTGTCTCTTCCCTTATGGCGACCCAGATGTGAGTGAAATATTGATAGATGCTCCCTTGCTCCCCACACAGTGTCAACTACTTTTAGTTTATGAATACAAATTAAAGTGGAAATGAACTGGAGGGAATTCAAATGGATAAGACTGTGGCTCTTCACATCTATTCAAGAGAAAGTTTTTATAGTGCTGGTCCTGGAAACTCCCTGGTGGAAATGTGATAATGACCTCCTCTGCATCTTAAAGTCCTTTAATTCAAGCACCCAGTATGGATGAAGGTTGAAGAATCTGTCAACCCAGGATAAGGAGCCTTCACTGTCTTGTCCAATAAGGGGCTGATTTTAAAGGTTTCTAAATTATTCACACTTGAGAAAAAATTCCTGGCTTGCTTTGCTCTCTTTCTGAGATCACAACAGCATAGAAAAATTTTCATATAAATTTAGAGAGCTCTGTAAGTCAGGCGAGCTTTCTTACCCCACCACCTCAGTAAGGAGAGCCTGAAAACTTCCCTAGTTTGGAAAGAGATGAAACAGCTCATAAAGGGAGCAAGAAGCATACAACAGAGCTATTTCCATCCTGGAATGAATGAATGCAGTCTGATTTTACTGCCCAGATTGCAGAAGACACTAAAAAGTGAACGAATGGAGCAGGTAGCTGATGGAAAAGCGACTAACATAACATTCTTTTTGTTTTTTTTTTTAAGATTTTCTTTCTCCCCAAAGCCCCCTGGTACATAGCTGTGTATCTTAATTGAGTGTCCTAGTTGTGGCATGTGAGGCGCCACCTCAGCATGGCTTGATGAGCAGTGCCATGTCCACACCCAGGATTCGAACTGATGAGACCCTGGGATGCCAAAGCGGAGCACGGTAAGTTAACCACTCGGCCACGGAGCTGACCCCTAACATGACATTCTTTACAAAGATAGGTGTAAAAGACTTCAATAATCTTCACCCACCCTCACACTGATACTTTCGAGACCCTTTCAAAGCCATGTGGGCTTTTCTAATCAGTAAGGTTAAGGGTTTATAGGAAAAGAGGCTCCTGAAAGCAACAGATAAAATTTAAATTCCCTTCTTCTGGCAAAGTTTAGAGTACAAGGTCTTATGGTGATAAATGTTCCTTCCACAAGGCAGACCCTAAAAGGGACCCTCAGAGAATATAACCAGATCTGCTCCGCATGGAGACAAGTGGACCCACTGCAGCCTGGGTCTGTACTGTGGGACAAAGGGAAGACTCTCTAAACATCCCAAGCCCTCTTTCACCCCCTCTGTCTTCTCCCAGAAGTCTCAGCTTCTCAACATTGACTTTGATGCAGGGATCTGAATACACAATATTTTTTTTCTTCACTCTCTGAGAACAGGGCATAATCTGCTTGTGAGTTCTGACCACAGAGATGCAGGCCGGCACCTACCTCCTCCATGAGGACGATGAAGGTCGCATTGTGCCCCTGCTCTGCCACCAGGCGTCCATCGGTGGTCACCACATGGAGGCCCCGAGGGGCTTTTCCAGGGCACATCTGGGCCTTGGCGGTGTATTTCTCCCTCAGCCCGTCTGTGCAGTTGTTGGACACAATTCGCCGGTACCTAAGGAATATTGACAATTGTCAGTGGTGTGTCATGTGAGTGTGTGTGTGTGTGTGTTAGAAAGAGAATGCAAGAGAGCAAAGAGAGACAAATTTCACACAGCTGTCCCTACAAACTGAGTCTTAGAGGGGACAGCCATTTAGGAAGCTAAACAAAGGCTGAGGAATCGCTATCCTCCATCTCAGGAAGAGTAGCTCTTTAAACATTGTTATTGATCCTACCTGGAGAGCCACCGATCAGATCAGCGTCTAAACCAGCCAAGAAAAATCAATATCTGACTCACACACAAGACAAGAGGAGGCAGACGCACTGGACTGAGGAAGCAAGAAAAGCAGGTGCCTCTTTCTGTGAGGCAGGGACTTGTTTCTGGTTCCCTGAGCTCATCTCCAGCTTTCTCTACCAGACAGCAGCTAGAAGATTAGACTTCTAACTCTGATTAATCAGGAAGCCTCTTCCTGTCTTCCTTCCACCCCCAGGACATAATGCCAACCCCCAATCCTAATAGTCCTTACTCGGGAGCCACTGGGCTATTTCCTAGCACATTTTCTCTCCTGGCTAATATTTCATTTCCCACTCAACACAAATGCCAGCCTAGAAGCAAACGTCTGAAGCTCCAATTCAGTCCTCCTGACGTAAAATTATCTCAGAGAAGAAGTTAGCATGGGAAAACCTCTCCACAAAGCTCTGCGACCTCCTAGGACAAGGGCATCTTTGTGGACAGTGATGCCATGTCATCTCGTTGACCACTGACCCCAGCAAGTGAAGTCAATCAAAAATCTTTTCCACAGCCCTGAACTGCATGGCAGACATTATTTCCAAGCATATCACTACCTGCATGGTTGCATAAAATCAACATTCTGGTAAAACCACATAAAATACACGTATCACCACTACCACTACCATCGTCATCATCATCATCATCATCATGTCTTCTTTCACCCTATGTGTCAGGAATTATTAACTAATCCATCTATGTTGCCTTCTTCTGGTGGCCTTGAAGACAGATGAAACCAAATTCTTTCTAAGTGATACTGGTCCTCTACTACACATGACATTTCCCCATTGCTAAGCCACCAGCCCTGTACCTCCAGCCAGAGATCTCAGAAGGATGGTAAGCAAATGTTATATGTACTTATTGCCTCAGATGGAATTACAATACATCCTCTTGTAGATATATATTATTTTTAATTGCCAACTGAGCTCATAATGGGTCTGGAGCTGTGCTGTCCAATATAGCCTCTTTCCACATGTGGCTATTGAGCACTTAAAATGTGGTTTGTGTGGCATGTTGAAATGATAATACTTTGGATATATTGGTTTAAATAAAATATACTATTAAAATTCAAATTTCACTTTTTTGTTTTTACTTTGTTACTGTAGCTACTAGAAAATTTTAAATTACTTGGCTCTCATTGTAGTCCTTTTGGTCAGCACTCGTCTAGATAATCAAACTTTTGTAAGTAATTTATAGTTTCTTACTGACCTGTAGTCATTTACAAGATATTTAGTTTTCACTTATGATAGATATTTCAGTAGATACCACACCCTATTGCAACCTTGATGTCATCCACTCTTCCTCTTCAACCTCAACTGGCCAGCTGGTTTTGTAATTTGTAATATAAGCTAACATTTAAGCAACGTATAGGTATGCACAGAAAGTTGTAGTGAGTCTTTTGAAAAAAATGAATAGTCTTTTTGTTTCACCTCCCTGATTTATTTGGTTAGCTATTCAGGGTTTTGGTACACCTAAGTTACTTAAAATTGGATCTACCTACATATGTCACATGATCATATGAGACATCCTAATGCACTTCTCTTTCAATTATGTCCAAGGTATCCTCTGGCTGGGAATTTGGTGGCCCATCTGATCATTTGTGCCCATTATAGTTCTCTTCCTCAAACTTCATAACACTTTGTTCTCTGACACCACATCTCTGTATGTTTATGCTGCTGAATCTGTACTTTGAATGGCTTACACCCCTAAACCAGACACCTATAATAAAATAACATCAAAGGTCCTTAAGCCCTAAGAATAACCCCCTAAAAACCAAATATTTGACAACAAAATTCATGTTTTTCAGAATGGCTCAGACCACTCAACACATCTCTTCCTTCTTGCTTCTGTGTTTTGTTTTTTTCTCTGTGGACTTCAGTTGGGTAGATAATACCTACCACTATTTCACAACCAGGTGAGGGAAAGTACCCAATGATGAGTAACTTGACTGAGATGGCAGAAGACCTACTGGAAGATCTGAGACTAGAGTCCAGAACACCTCACTCCCTTGTTACTCAAAGAGTAGTCTTGAGATCAACAATGTTGACATCACATGGGAGCTTGTTATAAACAAAGAGTCTCAACTCCACTCCAGATCTCCCAAACCAGAAGCTGCCTTTTAACAAGATCCCCAGATGATCCATAGCACATTAAAATTGGAAAAGTGCTGTCCTGGACCATCAATCCACTTTCCAAATCTGTTCTGTGCCACTGAGGTGGCAAAAGAAGGGGAAGACAACAAATCTCCAAGGAAACTTTCTTCAAGCATCTGAAAGAGTAACTGATAAATGAACAAAGAGAGAAATGCACACACAATTGACAATTATAGAAAGTGGACCTTGACCTTCTTATTCCAGGAGCTGCTAGGATGGGACTTTTGAATTTTAAGTTTCCAGCATCATTCTATGAGAGGTTCAGTTCCTCTATCACTAGAGAGCACTATAATATTTACACGCCATTTGTGTTAATTTACTTCCCTCAGGACCTAAGCAATAAGGTGGCATCTTTTTCCAGAAAAGAAGGCCTGACCAAAACAACAGCTATGATCTGTCAGAGGCAAAAGGCAAAAGGTATTGAAATCTAGGTGATCATAAATCTCTTCTGATGCTCCCCAAAAAGCTACTCTCCACTAAAGACTCTTCAACTTTCCTCAGAAGCCATCTTGTTGTAAACAAGATCTACTCACATTTGATCTTGCTTTGATAGTGATGCGTTCCCTTTGATCCCAACTTAAGGATCAGGAAAACAGTGAGCGGTGTTCCTTTAGGTGTTTTACTTACCCAGTGCTGTTAAGGTAGCTTTGACCAAGGCTGCAGTCCTTTGACGGGGATGCTGGATTGTACCAGAAGGCTGGGACACACTTGCTCTCTCCATGTCTCTCATAGCCATAGTCACTGTCCAGAAAAAGAATATTGCACACTGGTATAGATGCACAGATGCTAAAATACCCACAGACACACACAAACACAAGCACACCCATATAGCCATCCCCAAAGCTGCCACACATTATTTTAAATATCTCGAGTGAGGGTAAATATTACCACTTTGAGAAAGGATTTTTAGATTGAGAAATAATCTCAAGCCATTTGGATTCCAGTCTATAGAAGAAATAGTGGATTATCAAATGCAGATTCCAGGTTTAAAAAGGTATGGATATACACAACGTGGCAGGGACACTGGCTTGCGCTGGGTGTAAGGGATGATCTAAGCTTAAAAGCAGATCTTGGATAACAGCGGGATTACTGAAATAAGCAGAGGAGAACCGAGAAGATGACTTTGAAGGTCAAGATTCACTTCTGTGTTAAGATTCCACATCTGTTATTCCAAAATTGATTTCACAGATTTTATTTTCATTTTTCCCGCAATTTCTCTCAAGCACACATATATATTTTCATTCACATATACACATACAGCCATTCAAACTTTTCCCAACTATATTTAACACAGGTCCCATTTACCTAAAAAATAAAACAAAAAAAACTAAACTGTAACTCTTTTCCATGTTTTCTCAAAAGCCTAGCCATAATAAAATGAAGAAAGAGAGTCAGGTATGATCCCTTCTCCTCTTCTCTCCATTCCAAAATGAGGAAGTAACAGATCAGGGTAGGAAGAGGTCCCCCACATGAAATCTAAATGCTGTTTCCTTACTTCTTGGAGTTTCATAAGGCTCCCAGATGCATAAATGTCAGGGTAGAAAAAAAGCAATAAAGTAGGCTAAAGGGATTACTGCTCTTGTAACCAACCAGAGGTCACTAAGGGTGGCTTCACTTGGCAGAAGTCAGGCTTCTAAGTTAAGCATCCAAGCCTTTCCTGAAACTCAAAGGCTGGGCAGAACAATCTGGATATTTGAATATTAATCCACTGAGTGCTAATGAAACATAAAACAGCAAGGGAAAATCACTCTCTCCAGACCCACCCCTCCTTTATTTTTCTGCTCCCATATTCTCTGAACCAAGATTTAGATTAAAGTCCAATAAAAATAGAGCACATTGTCTATGCATGTCTCTAGGATAGGAATGAAAGGGAGACAGGAATAAAAATTTAGTTCTACATTTATTTATCACTCAATGTGTACCCTGTCCTGTGAAAGAAGTCCACCCATCCCTATCCTCAAGGGGTTTTCACTCTTTTTTGGAGAGAGGGATGCAACATGCCTCAAATCCAACAAAAGAAAAGAATAATAGAGTATGAAGTAGAACACTAAACAGTGTAGTTAAGAAGTGCCCACTGATTAGTGAGATTATCTTCCCAGTTGGTCGCCATTCTACAGTCTCATCATCTTCGTCCACACCAAACTCATAGCTGAACACTCCAGGCCAACTTCCCATCCTCTTTGGTTTTTTTATGTGTTATGCCCTGGGCTTGAAGCACTCTATCCTTTTCTGTGTTTGGTAGTTTCCTATGCATCCTTCTTCAATATCTAGGTCAGATGAGGCCATCCCTGATTCCCAAAACAAAATCTCTGTGGCCCTTGCATGTTGGAAACACTGAGGCTGCAGAAGAGCAGAGACCTCTGTTGGTTTTGTTCACTAACATAAGAGTCTAGAACAGTATCTAGCACATTGCAGGTGTTGAATAAATGTTTACTGGGTGATGTTTATTTCAATTACATTTGAAAATGATCGCACTAATTTTCCCATTGCATTTGATCTATCTCGTCAGGGAGACTGCGAATCCATAGTTGACTTTCCCGTGTGGACCACAGACAGCATCTCAAGTGCTCAACAGATGCCTGTGGAGTGAGTGTGAGATAGAATCCTTGCTAATCGCTACATGGAAAGGTGAAACTCAAGACCAGCTTTGATATGGCCATGTTTAAATGAAACTGGAAGAAAAGAGGGAGAAAGGCATATATCTGTCAAGTAAATCTTTTGCCAGGTCTCTTGATCAATGATTGGAGTTCTCTCAGCCTGAGAGTTCATATGGACTCAGTGTCATGCCAGCTTCTAACAGCCTGTGAGAGCCAACCTAAAATTTCAGGAATTTTGCAAGCTAATTAATGGTTGTTAAACACAGCCATTATTAAAAATTAAATTACATAAAATCTCAATTAAGTAAACTATATTTAAAAGGTAATAAATACTCAAAACTCAGAAGTTCCTCATTATTTTACTGCATTTTATTATTACGTATAATATATACTGTACATAAAATGTTATTATATATCATTATATTATCTTTGCTCTTGAGGTCATTTATGTCTGTGTATCTATACAGTAGAAATACTATATAAGGTGCTACTACACATCTCTTCCCAATTCCACGTTCACTGATGTCACGTTAGTAGCTTGAAATCAGCCATGGTGGGAATATTTATAGCAATTAGCAAATGCTACTAATCATAGGATTGATTTATTTATTCATTTGTTCCCTTACAGAACTGGTAACTAAATACATGTAGGCACACCCCTGAATATCTGATTTCTAAGCATTGTTTAGCTGTAGAAACATTTAGGCTGTGATGTGTCTGCCTTATTTCTAGAAAATTCCCCAATTGCTTTATGAGGGAAATCTATTGAATGTCCTGCCAACCCTAAGATATTTAGTAATCTTTGAAGGAAGGGTACTCTCCTAAGTAGCTCTGGGAGGGAGAAAAATGTCTTAACGCTCTCTGCTAAATGTCCCCATCTTTAGGAATTCTGTTCAGCTCTGCTACCTTTTAGCAATACAGTTATTAAAAAAGGTGCATCAGACATTTTGCTTTGTCCCAAAGAGAAAAAGCACCTCATTAATATTTAATAACATTAACGGCAACATCATTGGCTGCCCTCAAGCTGTGGACTTCTTCATTAACTTCGGCTAAATGTATATTAAAACCTCTCATATTGCCCAACTCCCCGCACAGCTCTGGAGTTTGCATGATTTACACAAACAAGCAGTTCCAGTTGCTGCTCCAGCTTCCTGGGGCAAGATGTTTTTCTATTGAACTGTGAAGTTTGGAGAAAATGTATCAGAAAGTTTAATTTGCCTCAGGGAAGTATGCTACCACAGCTTCTGCAAACACACAAGCAGTTTTCTTCAAGAAATGTCACCTCTGTGTCTTTCTTAAAAGGGTTTAGTACATCTAAAAGTTTAGGGGAAAACTTGTCCATTTCCAGGAACCTGTATGTCTTCCAAACCCTATCCAGGGAAAAGCTTTCGATGATCTAAAGAAGGAAGAGACAGGATAGCTTCAGAAATCAAACAGCTTTTGCATGTCAGAACAGGAAGGCACACTTGTGCTCCTTGGGTTCGACTCCCTCAAATGGTATATTGGAAAGGGGGAGCAATAAGAGGAGAAATAACTTGTTAAAGATTGTACATAACTGACAATGGCAGATGGAGGTGATAATTGAGACTCTTGACCCCTGGTTCAGCATTAGTACAATCCCATGGGGCACCCATTTAATCACCAGTAGGGAGGGCTCCTTGGTCCCCAGGAATGACATTCCGAGACTCTCTGAGCCAGGCAAGAAGTCATGGTCTCTGCCCAGTTGCAGGGAATGTCCTACTCTGAGCTCTATCATAGCCTCATTGACCTCCATTCCCTCCATTCTCTCATTTGGCAGCTGAGATTCCAGGATTGGTGTTCCACAGGTGCCTCTGTCCCATTTTAGGATCAGTATAGCATGCTGGGTTTGGGATCAGAACAAGCAGATAGAGGTTTTTGGCAAGCACAGAGTGAATACTCAACAAACAGAAGCAACTACAACAAAAACAACAACAAAGACAGAAGAATAATAATTAACATCATCATCATTTAGCTAAGACATAAGCCTAACGACTGCCAAAGAGAAAGACAATTACATCTAAATCATTTCAGAAAGAGTTTGCAAAAACCAACAATCATCCGTCAAATATTTCTCCTAATGTAACCCCATGCCACCCACTTGCCCTTATCCCTCTACTCATCAAAAACCTTCTCATATATCTGCTTTCTCTGAAGTGCTGCACATTTTCCTTGTACTTCCTCAGCAGCAAGTCTACAGAGCTCCATCATCACCCCCTGCAGGAAGCTTTTCATCCTTACTCCCGTCTTCAGCGATCTCTTTGCTCTGACCATTCTAGCACTTACAGGTAGGACCAGTGCTATCGAATGGAACTTTCTGTAATAATGGAAATGTTTGAAATCTATGCTATCCAATATGGTAGCCACTAGCCACATTTGACTACTGAACACTTGCAATGTGGCTAGTGCAACCAAAGAACAGAATGTTTAATCTTATTTAATTTTAATGTAACTAACCACATGTGACTACTACTACGTGGCTACTATATTGGATCATAAAATTCAGCACCTAATTATACTCCTGATTATTTGCTACGTCTTTTTTGAGCTCAGTGACTCTGCTTTATACAACTTTGACTTTTCCACAATACCTAGTTCATAGAAAAAACAGGCCTGATTGTGCTCTACATGCAGAATACTAAGGGTTGAATGGAGTTCTGACACACCCAAATTTATGTACTGTGCCACCCCAAAATCTCTCCCCTTCTCTCTTCTACTTTATCGTTTGATAAACTCGCTCTGTGTATCTGGAACCATCCTGAACATGGAAAGTAAACACTAAGACATACTAAGACAGAGGACTCTGGAATCATAATATGATAATTTTGAGTGAGTTAGTTAACATCTCTGTGTCTCCATTTCTTCATCTATAAAATACCTATAATATCAGATTGTTCTTCCAGAAGCTAATTGAGAGGATTAAGTAAGATAAACCATTTAAAGGACTTGGTATATAGTAAGTGCTCAGCAAGAGTTACTGCTGAGTGTATGTTTGGGAGAGTTACAAAGGAGAGACACTTGGCAAAATCTCTGGGCCAACCTGGTTTTCACTGAACAAAGGTGTTTGGGTCTCCCCAAGGAGAAGGATTTGTTCCTGGCCCCTCGCCAGTGCCATGGTGGAGCTTGCTGTAAAGTGGCTCTCTAGAGCAAGCATGAGGCTGGGAGATTTATGAGGCTATTAAGTAGAAACATCAATATTTATTCAAAATTCATACTTATCACTGACACCCCCACTGGATGGAAGGGTGAAACTTGTGAAAGCCAATGGTGTTCTACAAATAAACACTTCTGAGAATCTGTAACATCTTCCCTCTTCAAGCAGAGGAGGGATATAGGTGGAAAATACCCTCCGTTTGTGAATTCAGGCTGCACTCCTTAACTTTTCCACCAAAATCAAGACACTTAATCCATCCTTCCCGGTGGTCTCCACTCCCCAAATTTGATTAAACTAGGTTACACCCTCTCCCTGCTGTCTCTGAGACTTAAAAGTTGCCTGGACCAATCAAATGAACGTGACCTGATTTGGCTTAGGGAAACAACTAGGTGGCATGTGCATGATAATCGCTTATATTAACTCAGCTGGGAGTTTCAGATTCCTTAGCTAATAACACTCCCTGGTAGGAAGGACCACTGAGAAGGAGACAAGGCTATGAAATGGTTGCCATGCAGTACTTTCCAGCATGAACATTAAAGACAAACAAACAAACTATATTTGATGGAAAAACTATATTTCTGACTGACAGTTATGCTTACTGAAGTTGACAAAAATTTTTGAATTTTGACAATTTCAAAAACTCAGGCCCATTGTCCACAAAAACCACTGTAAAAAAAATCCAAAAATTTCAGAAATTAAACTGCTTCTTCTGTACTCAAAAGTAGTGCAAAAATACTTTTTAGAACACATGATATTTTTTGCTGTTGTTCTCAGATTACGATTACTAACCCAGCATCCAGTCTTGTGTCTTTATCCTCCCTCAGACTCAAGTGGTTCTTCTATCTTCCTTTTAATATGACATATAATAATATATATTATTATATATGCTATATATAATATATTATATATTACATATTATATATAATATATATTATATATTTTATATATTATATATTATATATTATTTTATATATTATATATATGCTATATATATATGCTATAGAAAGGCAAAAATACAATACCTTGTATATCCAAGAAAAAAATTCTATAAAGTCCTCCCGTATACTGTACACCTATTACAATTCCAGTACCAATGGTCAAAACTCCTTCATTTGGAATTGTTTTTGAGTTAATGGAGCATTCTCTATTAAATCTCATCAACAGGAGTAACCTGGGTCCTTTGAGGATGAGTTTTAATTTTAGAATAACTAAACTTGGGGATCCTACTTCTTCTGAAACATAAAGCGAATCTAACATAATAAAGACTTGTTTGATTTCTTGAGAAATGGCGTGACGTAGAGGAGAGAATGTAAGATTTAGCTAGACTTGCATTTAAACCTCAGTTCTTTCTTTCCCAGTTATGTGACCGAGGTCACACAAGTTACACCCCAGATGCTCATTTTATTCTCATTAAAAAGTATAGTAATGATTCTGACATTACGGGGCGTTGGGTCCAGGTGAAACCTCTACCAATGCACGTCTGAGAACCAAAGAACGCATCGCAAAGAATTTTTTTCTTCCCTGCTTTACTTACAGGTGCATTCTGACAGTAGTTCCCAAAGAAGGGTTCAGAAATATTTTAAGCAATGCCACCGCCACCAAAATAAATGGATAACACCCAAAGGCACAGCTTTGTAGATAGTACTTATTTGGATGTATAAGCTCTGGTTTACTTCCTTAAAATACCACGGGGACTATTTAACCCCGGGATACAAGATTAACAACAGCATAGCAGCAACAGCTACCATATGTTGGATGTCTACAGTGTACACCATTAGGATAAATGCCTTATCCACATTAATGATGTATATTAATTCATTTATTTTTCCCTAGGACCCAATGAGATACATATTACATGTTTGTATTTTACAGCTGAGGAGGTGAACTCACAGAGATTAAGAAAATTTTCCAAGGTCAAAAACTGAATATCAGAGCTGGGATTTTTTTTTTCCGGACTAGTAAATGTTAATGAAATTGCTGAAGGAAAAATATTTTGTTACAATTTTCACTCCTTGTCAATTGTGAGGTTTCCCGACAATGGGTGAGGGTCTCTTACAGTTCAGGGAGACACAGGATAAAATGTAGCATGACATACGCAAAGACAGCCTGCCTCCACAGAGTCAGTCTGCAGGACACAAGCAAACCTGATATTCATATTCTGAACATTCAGGTTGACATCAATACGTCACACGCCATAATTCTGAGTGGCCTACTGTATACATTGCTATGACTATTTTGCTAGATTGTGGTTAATAATTGAAAATTATTCTTCCCAAGTGTGAAAATATCCTCTGTTTCCAAAGGATCAAAATCGTCACAGATAGCACCCTGCCATTTACATTTAAATTCCATGTGGCACATCCCATTTGGATGACTCTCACTGAAGTCAAGCTTTCCAAGATACGAGTTCAGGGATGAAGAGTAGGTAGGGAGCAGTCGTGGTCACACAGCTGGCTTAGAGCTACCAGGTACAGTCCTCGTAGAAAGTGGGAAACTAAAGATGGCTTCCAAATTGAGGTTAGGAAAGAGGCTGGACGAAATAAGGATGGAAGGGGTGAGGTTGCTGGGCAGGCGTAGCTGTTCTGTACACGTTTGGACTTACTTCTGTTATTTGCCACCAGCAGAGCCCAAATGCAACTCTGTCATTGCCCTGCCTCTTCCATGTTTATAGGCTGTTCCCCGAGCTCTTAGTTTTGTCTTTAACCTGGAATGAGTATGAAAATACCTGAATTGAACTTCAGCCTTTGACGTGGAGGAAGAATTCATCTAGCTGAGATCAGAGTGACATGTACCCATTCCCAGAACTAGGAAGGGTTTTGACTCTCCTAAAAGGAACAACATTCAGAAACATGGTACAACTACTTAATGCTGACTGTGGGCTAGGCACTGAGGATGCAACAAAGAAGAAAGTCTAAAATTCCTACACTCACAGCACTTACATTCTACTGGGGAAAGATAGGCAATAATAAAGCAATCAAAAAACGTGAACATTCCATATGGCGATTAATGCCAAGAAGACACTAACACAGAGTGATAAGCCAGAGAGTGCCAGGGTGTAGGTGGGATTAAGTGGTCTCAGAAGGCATTTTCGAGGAGCTGGTATTTTTGCTGAGACACGAGTGATCCAAAGGTGCCAGTAATGCTGAGATTTGGGAGAAATCCTTGCATTTGCTTTTCCTCTGCTAGTAATGAGCCTAGGTTAACTAAGGTAGAGGAGATGGTAGTGTGGCTGCAAAACAGTGAATGAGGGGAGAATGGTAAGAAATTAAGGCACAGTGGTATTGGACCAAATCACCTACAACAGAGCATGCCAAAGAAAGAAGATTGTATTCTATTTTAAGGGAGAAGGGATGCCATTGGAGTGTTTTAAGCATAGAAGTGATAAAATCTAATTTGGTGGGGTTTTTTCTTTTTTGTTTCTTTTTGCGGAGCAAGTTTTACCCTGAACTAACATCTATTGCCAATCTTCCTCTTTTTTTTCCCTGAGGAAGATTAGCCCTGAGCTAACCATCTGTGCCAATCTTCCTCTATTTTGTACGTGGGTCACCGCCACATAGTGGCTGACAAGTCGTGTAGGTCCATGCCCAGGAACTGAACCTGGGCTGCTAAAGCAGAGCATGCCAAACTTAACTGCTACACCATGGGGCCAGCCCCCTGATTTGGGTTTTTAAAATATAATTTTGGTTGCTGTGAGGAGGATAGATTTTTAGGGTGACAAGGGTGGACTTGGAGAGAGACTTAGACTCTTGGAGGATCCAGACAGCAGTAGAGATGTGTAGAGGTGCTTTGAGCTAGAATTCATTTTGGAGGTAGAAACTTACATGGACTTTCAGATGACCTGAACCCGAGGATGAGGGAAAGGAAAGAACCAAGCTCTGCTGGGATTTTGACTTAAGTAACAGAGTGGATATCTATGTGATTTATTGAGGCTGGAAAAATTGGTTGGGGGGAGGGAGCGGGGGTTCAAGAAGAGCTGAAAAACTGTTTCCAACAGTGGGGATTCAAGAAGAGTTCAGTTTTGGCCACATTAGGTTTGAAATCCCTATTAGCAATTCAAGGGGAGATGGATGCTAAGTAGCTGGATGGCCACAAATGTCTCCACGCTGGAGGAGAGGGAGGCCAGGGCTGGAGGTAAATATTTGGAAATTTGTGAATCATTGGCTAATAGGTGAGATTTAAAGTTTTTCTTTGTGCTTGTCATTAGAGGGAGGAAAAAATTTGATGATGAGAGAATTCACATGGAAGAGCATAATCTGAATAAACATGTCTGGAGGTAACTGTCCAAGCCTGTAGCTCTCTGAGCTCTGCCAGAGCCCAGCCCAACCTCTCTGGTACTTTCAAGTATAGCTGCTAACTGAAGATGAGAAGTCCCCTTGGACATGCTGTTCTGATAGAACAGTGATTTTCTCTGGGAAAATGCCTCTTCCTGTCCTCCTTCCAGGGATGCAGACTTCCTATCTGGCCCAGGAACTGGGACATTTGGGTCCTGAGGCCAGCAGACATACCTCCTACCTCTGGGTTCTGGCTTCTTCCTCTAATGCCATCTTCATCCTCAACCCCCAAACAGGTAAGCATCTGGTTGGGACTGGCGACGAGATGCCAAGGAACTCACCACTCAAAATCCCAATCGGCACAGACACAGGGTTCTGAGACCACCGTCCCTGAGGAGTCCCGGCCCAGGGCACACTGAGCTCCTGGTTTGCGTTTCTTGAATATTTTCCTTTCTCCCATGACGCAAGGCTCTCCCTTAGGAAAAAAGTTCATAGTGAGAGAGACAGAAAAACACAAAGAAGATGAAATAAGCCAGCTTCTCAAGGAGAAGCATTAGCCTTTTCAGTTTCTTTTGATCACTCTGTCTAGCAATCTCACTCCCCATAACGATTCATGAGTTTCAAGGATAAAAGGGCTGCTCTTTTCTACCACACAAAAGAAACACTATGAGAGGCTGGCTTATCACTACGCTGACACCCAACCTAGTTAGTGATGTCCACTTTGTCCTGTTTTTTTCACCACCTTCACAGAGAAAGCAAAAATTCCGGTCATCCTCGGAGACCACCAGGCAATTGCCCAACTGGCTTCAGCAGAAATTCTAGTGGAAAGGAATGCACTTCTGTCATATTTTTCACATCATCTTCAGAGTAAAATTGAAGTTGACCCTAAAAGTTCCCTCTCTATGATAAATGAGCTCAAGTCATGAGGTCAAGTCACTTGACCATGCTCAAGTCCTTATTCCTAGTCAAGGGTGAAAAGAGGAGAAGTTGGTACAGATTACCAGGACCTAATGGTTCTGAAGAACACAGGAGCCTATGTTGTGTAGCAATATATATCTGCCATTGCCAAAGCCCCTCATTCCCACTCCTTACCCTTTCTCCGTGGTCCTGTTCCCAATGTTCTTGGAGCCCTTACTTCTGGCTGGCCTGAGAAACGCCCTCATCCTCTCCACTGGAATGTGTGATGATCAAACCATTGGAAGGTCTCCCACCTGTCTGGGCTTATTTCCCCATGGATAGTGCTAAAAACCCAAGTTATCATTGTCACCTCTCCCCCAAGCTGCGTTGTTACCTTAATAATTGGATCAGGGTCCCAGGGTGTAAAATGGCCTCAAAATAGCATCTGCTTCTCCTGGACCAGGGTGTGTGGGCTCCAAGTCTCCCCCTCAAACCCACCATTCTCCTCAGATGGCCCACTACCTTCCTCCTCCAACTAGGAAGACAAAACAGAGCTTGCAGTAGCTCCTCTTCCTAGAAGCTGGTACCCCAGACCCTGTGGTGTACCTGATTGAGCAGGTGCCAGGTCTGATAGTCCTCCTTGGTGCAGTGCCGGCTGAAGATAGATTTGTAGTCCACTTTCACCAACTGCCATTCAGAACGGAGGCTGAAGTGGCCAAAGACTCTAAGTGTTCAGAGGAGGAATGGGAAAGACAAGCAGAGAAAGCCCCACAGTCAGTCACTAATGTACAAAGACTGGAGAGAGACAGGACGGAACTGCAGCCTGGACTTTACTGGTTCTTCCAAAGTGAGGTCTTTGAAGGCCGTTGAAGAGAAAGTCCACTGTCTACACAACTCCAGCCAATTGGCATGCTATTCACATTGGACTTAAAACCAACCTTTTCTTTTAAATTTATTTTTTTAACGGCAAAAGTAGTAATAGATGTGCTTTGCAGGAAGCATTTAAAATCTAAAAAGGTATGGAGGAGGAAAAAATTCATCCAATAGTCCAAAATCCTCCACTCAGATAGAACTGTTGTTCATATTTTGACATAGAGCCTTCTTGCTTCTCCTTCCTGCCAGCACTGGCATTTTATCTACTTAGGTCCACTGACAGGGACTCGCTTTCCTCCTCTGCAAAGTAAATTGTTTGTGTGTATGTTGCGGGTGGGGGTGGTTAGCTAATCTAAAGTATGACTCTGCCAATTCCAAAGTTCTGACTGAATCTAAGTGTGTTTTAGTTAAAATTCCCATTGCTTAATTCACATGAATGTCACCCTCCTCCCTGCTTCCCTGAAAAATCACAGTGGTCTCATAAAAGGAACTCATATTTATGTATGGTAAAGCAGCACACCACCTGTATGGCTTAGATAATCAATACTGACCTTTTCAAAGCCCAGCAGTTGACAGCCCTATAAATATGAATGATCAATCGTTTCTAGAAAAATAGAAAAAAAGACTGATCATCCATACTCCACTCGGGTGGCATGTCTTGTAATTACAATGCAAGACATTTATCATAGTGCTGTAAAGGGGAGACCAATCGTGCTGAGAACCTAGCCAGACTGAAGTCTTTCAAGGAACTGGATGGCTTCTGTTTCAGCAAGACTTAATTACGCTCCAGCCCTAGATTCTCCTCTCCCCAAGTTCAGATATTCTTTTGGTAACATCTAAGAGGCTAACTCTCCTCCAAGGAAGCTTCCTTCCATGATCTGAAAGATGGGGACGCTTTCGGATGGGTGGGAACTGACTAAAATTGTGAAATGGAGAAAGAAATGGGATTGTTTTGCAGATCATACAACTTAAAATACACCCCAGGAAACAATTTTTAATGTTTTATTGGTTAAAAGTCAAATAAAAGTTTTTAGAGCCTTGTCTAAAAGGAGATTAAACAGACTTTGAGGGAGAGACTGAGGGTCTCTCCTTCCGTTAAACTGTCTGGTCTTTCTATGAATCTTAGCTTAGCAGTGAGCACTAGAAGCCGCGGGGCTAGGATATGCAGCCAATACTGTGTGGAGCAGAGTGAACTTAAGAATCTCTCCTCTGGGTTCTCTCTGTTCTCTTGCATTCTTGCCATAGTCAGTGGTCTCCAAATTCAAGGTATCCAGGTCAGGTCTCCACTAAGGTAGTTCCACTTTTTAGTTCTGATTATTTTTGTGGAGAGGTCATGAGTCAGTACGTCTCAAATCATTAGCAAAACAGTTATCTCTTATCAAAAACTTCTACTTGTTTGAAGAGAGTTAACTTGAAAGACTATCAGGATAAGACAAAAACAAAAACAAAAACAAAACAATTGGAAAAGAAGTTGATAAATGAATTCTTCCATCTCTATCCAGCCTATCTAAATCCTCCCACATTCTAATGCCACCTCCTCTGGTAAGTCTTCCCTGATTGAAATACTCTGCATAGCAGGATATTAGTGATGCTAAATTGAACACTTCTGCCTACTTCAAATAGTTTACATTTATTTCATGGATCACAAAATACATCATGTCAGATTAATCCCATTCCTTTCTATGAAAAGATTACTAGGCAGAGAGAAGAGGGAAATACGAGGCACATGATTTACCTGGATATCAGCAAGGAAGACAGGGTCTGCCATAGCAGTCTTGAAGAAAAGATGAAAAAATATGAGCCAGGTGCTAGTAAAATTATGTGGTTGAACAGCACCTAATTAAGGCATTAAAATTAAGCAGGAGGGAGGGTGTGAGTAGTCAGCTGCAAGGTTCTACTGTCTGCTCTGTCTTGTTGATCATTTTTATTAATGACTCGAAGACATGAAAATAATGGTCATTGGAAATCACAGTTTCTGATGACACAAAGCTGGAAGAAACAGTCAACACACTTGAAGGCAGAATCATGACCCAAAAAGGTCTTGACAGACTGAAGAGACAGCCTGAATTTAATAACATGTGATGTAACGGGGACAAATGTCAGGTTCTCCCCTTGCCAACTACGTAAGTGTTGGATAAAACAAATGGGGTCTGGTGCAGCTCATGTTAAGTAATAATAATAATGATAATAATAGTGGTCGTGGCTTCAGAGTTTTCATACACAATGTGATTAATATAAATGAACACTTCAGAGAGAACAAAAATATTTAAGGTGATCTTAAAATGCATTAATAGAATTTTGTATATTATCTAGAATGGAAGAGGCAATATCCTGGTTTATTTTACATTAACCAGATCACAAAGGAAAACTGTAGTTAGTTTTGGATGCAACCATTCAAAAACAAGATAAACTAACTGTCTCAATCTAGAGTACTTCTATGGGTTTTGGGAGTGGTGGTAGAGTTTGAATCTCTTGAAATTTTAAATAAAAATATGTTCATTGGCACATATTGATTTATTTAAGGAGAAATTATATATATTTTACCAGATTTTCAAAGGAGTTCACAGTTTCCAAAGTTAAGGACCATTGAAAAAGAGAGTGATTAATGTGCTGTATTGGGTTGAATGGTGGCTCCCCAAAGAGAGATGACCATGTTCTATTCCCTGTAACTGGTGAATGTGACCTTATATGGCAAACGGATCTTTTCAGAAGTAAGTTAAGGATCTCAAGATGAAATCACCCTGGATTATCAAGGTGGGTCCTAAGTCCAATGACAAATATAAGAGACACAAAGAAGAGATACGTGCAGAGAGGAGAAGGCCAGGTGAAGACAGAGGCAAAGATTGGAGTTACACAACCACAAGCCAAGGAACACCTGGAACCACCAGGAGATGGAATCGGCACAGGAAAAATTCTCCCCTAGTGCCCTAGAGGGAGTGCAGCCTTGCTGCCACTTTGATCTTGGACTCTGGCCTCCAGAACTATGAAAGAATAACTTTTTGTTCTTTTAAGCTGCACATTTGTGATAATTTGTTACAGCAGCCACAGGGAACTAATACAGATGGCAATATGATTCAAGAGCACTTTTCATCTATCTATCTATCCAAGAAGTGTTGTAAGAACTATGGCTTGGTAACCTGGAGATGACTTAGGGTGGGTCATGGGAGGGAAAAGCAATAAGTGGGCACTCTAAAGAGTTCTCTTGAGTATAAAAAGTACCAAAAAGTGAAAGTGTGAAAGTTTACAAAATGTGAGAGATCTTTCTAACAGACAAAGTTGCCCACAGGGGAGAGGAATACTCAAGAATTAGTTAGCATAGAACCTCAAGCTCAGGCTTAATCATTTCCCAGGTGATGCTGAGAAGATGCAAGCATCATCCAGGTGCACAGCCTAACTGACCCTGAGCCTCTAAGGATGTCCACGTTGTTGGTCTTCCCAACTCTTTGGGATGTCTGTTTCTGATCTCAGAATGTTCATTTCAAGACTGGACACAAAAATAGGTGCTCAGTCAGGACTTGTGAACTAATTCAGATTCTTCTCTCCTGCAATCTTGACAGGAACATTCTTTCATCTATATTTCTTTGGCTTCTATCCCAGATTTCCATACACAATTTTTCCCAAGTCTTTCCCCAAAGTGCAAATTGATACACTAAAATTTTCACTTAGAGTGTGCTAGTCTGCTCTCCGACATGGTTGCCTACATATGTCAGATGCAAAATTTTAAACCTTCAATGTTAGGATTATGAGCTTTGCTCATTTTCTCATTGGACCTCACTAAGATGGTTAGGGTAAAATCATTCAGCAACTGTCAGACATTATTGTACTCTCTATCTTTCCACCCATTCTCAGTTCTTGGAAGAAGAAAAGTTCATTGTGGGCCCCCTCCTGTAGGGCGTAAGTGACCCTGAGACAGGGGCTCTCTTTTGCATCGATCTGGCTTCCCTAATTTTGTTCAGCAATGCATCCACTCATTGCTCTTTTGATTAGAGCTCACAGAAGCTGAGGAAATGACAGAAACACAGCAAACTAAACAGGAAATAAAGACTAATTTAAATTTAAGCATTTATCAGCCCTTTTCATAACTACTTTTGGAACAGATGCTAAAATTCACAAGAGCTGTGGAAATGAGAACCTAGCAGATCAGGGTGACCATCATCAGAAACCATATCCATCATTTTGAGGTGACAAACACTGACAAGGTCCACTTGGTCCTGAATTGGAAAAAGAGAAAACTCAGACAGGTTCCAATTAATAATAATAATAAATCAGTTTTTCAGATAAAAGTTTTTTATCTGGTGGAAATGTTCCTCTAAAGTTAGGGAGTCTATCATCTATAAGTAGGTGCAGCATGCTTGTCTCACTGTGGTACTTTTTTGGGGAATAAAGTGGTTCATTTATGAGCGAATTTGAAAACCCAAGAGATGGATGGGGTGAAAGAACCGAAGTGTGGAACATCTGGAAAGGAAATCTGCTGTGACTATTCTGGTAACGCTCAACTCTCTTTTGTCTTAAGTTCAAATGATCTTGTTATCTCGAGACCAGAGGCTCTCCACTATCTGCATCAGAATCACCTAGAAAGCTTGCTAAACATGGACTGCACCACCTCCTGACTGTCTGATTAGTATGCTTTGAGTGCCTGATTATTTGCATTTCTAATAAGTCCCCAAGTGATACTGATGTAACTGATCGTAGGACCACCTTTTGAGAAACACTGCTCTAGACCACTTATCCCGAATTTTTTAATTTTCTTGTATCTTCGGTCAAATTTGTGTCAATGAATTAGAAAGCTCCTTTTGCTGGGAATGCTTCTTGTACTTCTTTGTACCTCACAGAGCCTGTCAATAGTAGTTGCTTGAAAAGAATGGCTGATTGATTATTGAATGCCAATGGAACAAGGCAATTCTAGAAGGAGGTTTCACTCTCAAGTCTTTGGCAAAAAGGAGCTAATTCCTAAGCATGGCCAAATAAACTGTCATTTGGATGGCTTTTAACCCTTCCCTGTAATTACCAAGGTAAACTCTTGTGACGTCCTTCTTCAGAGATGTATTCCCAGCCCCACTTCTTAACTCAAAGTATATTTTCACCAACATAATCAAAACCCTATCATATGAGAAGATGTATGTGAAAAACTTGAAAATCCCAATGGACAGCAAGTGTTCATTACCATCGCCACCATTCCTCCTGCTGGAACCCCACAGACTATCACCTAAGGCCCAGCTCATCAAGAGTTTTCAAGAGGGTTGGCTCAAAATTCCTTTTGAGGTACATACTAACCCCAAATGCAGGAGCTTTCTTTGTCTTTTTTTGGTGACATCTTCTACAGAACCTTGGAGAAAGACGATATCTCATACATAAATGCAGATGACTATTTGGAAACAGGTAGTCTACCCTTTAGTTCCCCTGAAGAAGTTTCTCACGAGCACAGAACAAAATAAACGACTTCTCTAAGCCATTTCTCACTATATAGATTTTCAGGAAAAATCAATTAAAATTTATTACTTTTGCTTTTCTTTTTCTTTTTACCTTGCCATCTGGAATTTTTTTCATGAAAGTTTTTGACTCCCCTCAAGATTCACCTGCTTCTTGGGCTCTACAAGCCTGAGAGACCATCTGTCTCCTTTTTTAAACTCCTCTGGTGCTCATGTCTACAGTGCTAATGTGACTCTGGTCACAGAGTGTCCTTCTGTACTCTTGCGCAGTTGTCTAACTTTTAACATACAGGTGTTCTGGGCGTGGAGGCAAGAGTACCAGGCAAGGAAATAGAGGGCTTGCCTTTTCCTAGTCCTTATGTGCCACTAAATTAGCCAGGTGGCCTTGAACAAATCACTTCATCTCTCAAGCCTTCAGCTTCCCTACAGAAGATGATTTTTAATCAGTGGCACATATACTCAAAGGCTGGGATGCAGAAATAGTCTGGATGGAATTTGGCCCTTTCAAGCCAAGTTCCAAGAGTTTATTTTCTTTCAATCTCTATGTCTCCCTCAAGGTGTACAAGCTATCTATCTCCTGAGGACTCAATACACCAAAGATTTATCTATATGTGTCATTCATCTTTGTCTCCACAGGGACTTCCTTCATGAAACAGATGCTTAAGAAATAGTTCTGGGTTGATTAATGGATAGAATTAATCTATCAAAATCATCCACTTCTTCCAAAATTTGGGTAATAGCTTTATCTGCCCTTATTTCTGGGCCAAAGAACATGGCTGAGTTGTGTGTCTTTTGGGGTTTAGAAGGACAAAAAAATCTCTGGGGGAAAAGAGCAGCAGCTTTCCAGCCCTTGTATCCAGGACTGTGCTTGGATTTCCACAAGCAACAGTGATTTGCTGGGCCCCTAAGTAACATACCTTCTCTAATCCACCATCCAGACCTAAGTAAGCCTCGTGGGAGGGAAGTGATTAATTTGGGGGAGGGAGGTGGTTCACAAAAATAAAAGACTTCATTAGAATTCCATACACAAAGTGGGTTAGCTACTCATTAATTAAATGATTTCAAAGAGGATCCTGGTATATAATTGCTGTAATTTAGGTGGAAACAATGCCACACTAAATGCAATTAGAGGAGCAGGCTCTGTAAAGATGTTTTCCTCTTTATAGGAGAGCAACTCTGGGTCACCTGATCTGATTCTTCCCTGCACAGTAACTTGGTTCTTTTTTCCAACCTCCAACTTCACCAACTTTTATACATAGTTATAAAAGCTGAGAGAAGTTTCAAGGCGAGAGTAGTTAACCACAATCCTTCAAAGAGGAAATGGATGATGATTCATTACTAGGAAGCCACTAGAAATGTGCAAAAAAAAGAACAAACAGTGCCTGGGCAGTTTGAGAGGACTTCACTGCAGAGTGACTTTTGAGGGAACATTTGATCCAACTCAGCTAGGATTATATTGTGTTGTCATTGACCTGCCCCAGGATTTCCCCCTTTCCTTATCTCACTCAGTGACTCCAGAACCTGCATCTTGAGCTCTTCTAGCCACCAACTCTCCCATTTTTATCTGGGAGATAAATCTTAAGAAACAGAACAAGTCCAAAGCCGACTCTGTCCATTCCTTCCTGACTTTTCACTGTCTCTTATTGCCTCAACTGAATTCTCAGTCATCAGTCTAGAAACCTCTGCATCAACAGAGACTCAGTCTTAAACTTTGTCCTCTCTATTAACCTCCAGCCTGACACTCATTCCTTTTCATTACTCTTCTACAAGATCTCTCACATTCACCAACTCCATGTGAATCCCATTCCCATGCCCTGATAATAATGGTTACCATTGCCAGCTACCAGGCTTATCATGGGCTAGGAACTCTGTTAAATGTTCCACGGCTATTCTCATCCTGAATCCTCCACACGATCCCCTGAGAGTCATAGGCACAGCCATTTCAGGTGAGGAAACTGAGGCTCTAGGCCATGCTCAGGATCAGTGTTGAGCTGGGATTCAAGTTGGTATTCATGTGAGGCAAAAGCTCTTACCACCTTCATTTCCTCCCACTGAAGAGTGGAATCCAGGCTCTCAGTACCTCTTGCCTCCTCACTAGTTTCACTTGTTTACATCATATAGCTATTTTCATGAAACCTATCCACCACTTGCTTCCAGAAAGTTTTCTTAAAGAATTATTCCTATGATACTACATGCCTGCTCAGAAACTATGATTGTAGAATAGGGGTCACGTTCCTAGAATTAGCATTCCATCCCAAATCTGGACATCACATTCTTTTCCAAACTTTTCATCCTTTCCCAGTTTGCTCCAGCCAAACTATTCTATTTCCCTTCCTACAAATGCCTACTCTACATAAACCCTTGCACATATGTGTGTATACACACTTGGGCTGATGAGAATAGCCGTGAATATTTAGCGAGTCCCTGGTGCCGGTGCATGTGAGCACACACAGACACACTTTCCTGATTCCACACCTTGATTTTTCCACACTCTTCACTAGAAACATCCTCCTTCATAGTCTGCCTACCTCAGTGCCATCTCAAGCCCCTGCTTAAATGCCACCTCCTCTTAGAAGCATTCCTTAGGTCTTCCAAGTCTATGTGGTCTTTCCCTCTTCTAAACTTTTGACTTGCTCTATGAGCAGATGACGATCTTCTCCCACAGAGTCAGGGGCCTTTCCTCAGTTTCTCTAGCCCTTTGTTTCAATAACGCTATATTCTCCTATTTTCCTCTTACTCCTCTAAGTACTACTCTCTCCCCTCTTCCTCTTCTCATCTCTGACTGTCATAACCTAAGTTTTCTTCTTCTGTGTCCCTACACTTGAACTTGGTAATCTTATTCATTTCTTCAACTTCAACCTCTGTGTAGAAAACTCCCAAGATACCTACTCTTGCTCTTGAACTCTCACATGACTTAGTTGTGAATATCATGCTAAGAACTTTGAATTTGATTCAAGAACCTCTGTGCATTGGCCTCCATCTACCTTTGTAGCACTATCTCCTGCTACAAGACTTTGCAAAAGGTAGGTACTCTAGTAGAAGTAAAAAAAAACTCAACAGTAATAATTACAAATACCCTATTAGTGAGAATCTGCTGAACACTTATAGTATGCTAACCATTTTGCATGGATTATCTCATTTCATTTATTATTCCCATTTAACAGACAGGGTAACTAATGCTTAAAGAAGTTAAATAGCTCCACTAAGAGAAGCATGATTTCCTAGTGCCTGCTTTTTCTCTGCTTGGGGTACCTTTCCCTGTATCTTATCTTATCCCACACCTACCCATCCTGCAAGCCTCAAGTCAAATAATCGGCGGTAATTCTTGAGAGAGGGGAAAGGAAGGGAAGGAAAGCTTTCCAAATCTAGATATTTCACATCTAAACATCATAGTGACCATTTTGATTTCCTCTTTAAGAAACAAAACTACCCTAAACATATGAGGATTTTTTTCTTTCTTTATCTTCCTCCTCCTCACTTTATTTTAAAATTTTGATCTAATTGTAATGTTTAGAGAGAACATGATCTCAATGATCTGAGTTCTTTGGAAGTGGCCCAGACTTTGTATGCGACCCAGTGTATGGTGAACTTTTTACAAAAATATTAAATGTTTGCTTAAAAACGTATTACCTATTTATTGAGTGGAGAGTTGTATATAGGTCTTTCAAATCAAGCTTGCTAATAGTGTTATTCATATCCAAAATTATACTTTCTGACTTCTTTGTGTATTGGTTTCTACATGAAGTTTATTAAAATATTCCCCTAGGATATTGCAAATGTTCCGTTTCTCCTTGAGTTTTGGGGGTTTTCACATTATGTAATCATAATATTATACAGGTTTTGAGATTATTCTATCTTCTTGATGAATTATTCTCTTTAGTTTCAATTCAAATGCTAACTTTTCTATTATGTCTTCCAAGATCTTTCCTTCTGCTCAATTCCTTTCCTTCCTAGGAAGAAAAGAAATACCTCTTTCCTGAATTTTCATAGCAATTTTTCTGCCTTTT
Organism: Equus quagga; assembly: GCF_021613505.1. Classification (NCBI taxonomy): domain Eukaryota; kingdom Metazoa; phylum Chordata; class Mammalia; order Perissodactyla; family Equidae; genus Equus; species Equus quagga. Next base: position 159,873,160 of record NC_060268.1, on the reverse strand, counting down.
GAGTATTATCCTTAGCAATTCCAAAAGGCATCAAATTCACAGAAAATGTACCTAAGTGTCTCACCTTCCTTCCTAGATTTTAAACTCTTGGAAGTGTGCAACTTACACAAGCTACTCTACACACATTGTAAGTGCCTGTCATGTGTTTATCGTCTGAGAGAGAGTAGAATGAAGTGGTTAAACACAAAGGTGTTGGCATCAGGCAGGCCAAGATGTGGGCCCCAATCCTGGACCAATGAAAATTTCCTTACACATACTAATTAGACTTCAGTTTCCTCATGTGCAAAATGAGGATAATAATGGTACTTAGAGTTTTGAGGTTTAAATGTGTTGCATGTTTATAATGTTTAGCATAAATTAAGAAATGAATAATTTAAAATTATGTTTAACATTCTCATATAATAGCACTTAATAATGATAATTTACTTTATGTCTTTTGTTGGATGCCTGAGAATTTTATGGGCAGATAATGTGCATTATGCTTTTATATCCCCATGGTCTCTACTACAAGACTTTGCAAAAGGTAGGTACTCTAGTAGAAGTCAATCAAATAACAAGAGTAATACTTAGAAATACCCTATTAGTGAGAATCTATTGAACACTTATAGTATGCTAACCACTTTGCATGGATTATCTCATTTCATGTATTATTCCCATTTAACAGACAGGGTAACTAAGGCTCAAAGAAGTTAAGTATCTCATTCAATAAGATGACACAGCAAGTAGGTACTAGAGCCAGGAGTCCAACTTAGGCGGTCGCTGCTAATGTTTTAACACATTTCTCAGCACTGTGCTTTCAGAAAGATTCATAACCCTTTTCAAGTGTTTCGTAACTCCTTAGCAATCATTTAACTGCACAATTTGGCTCTGAGGTGGGTATGGGAGGGCCTGTTAGCTTCAGCTCATATTAGGCTGTCTGCACAAAAGGCAGAAACACCATGAAATATATAAAACTGAAAGCACAGTTGGAGGAAGGAAAAAAAGAGAAATCTGCAGAGAAGATGTATCTAGAGAGCTCCAGTTACGGTCCTGTTTGTCTCAAAGTCTAAAGCATCTAAAATGTGGAGAATTATAGACTGAAACCTGAACTATGACAATCTTTATTGGCTTGGCCTCTGCCGGGAGTCTCTGGGGAATGAAAAAGAACAAACAGAATTATAAAGTCTTAGTGCTGCAAGGGTCCTTAGGGATGACCCTTTGGTCCAACCCCTTCATATGCCAACTGGGGAAACCAAGGCCCAGGTAAAGTAATGGCCCGCTCAAGAACACGAAGAACTAGAACCCAGTCTGCTGAAACCCAGCTCTTTCTCCTACAAGAGTGCTCTTCATGGAAGCCTTTGCAGCTTGCAGGTTGAGTCACGGTGTGCCGTACATGACAGCAGCGCCATGAATAATTGCTGGAGGAATGAACAGTAGAGAAGTGATCACATTCAGGGCTGCAATTAACCAGGGAAGGCTTCAGCCTAGACCCACTTTCCAGATTTTGGTGGCTTTTCTCCCAGGCTTCTGTATCCAAAGGGTGCTCTGGGTCTTCCAAACTCTAGCCTGCCGCTCTGGAACTACAAAGGTGTGCTACCACTTTCTTCTAAGAGAGAAGATTTTCTTTGATGTGCTAAGCTGTGGCATTCCTTTGCACAGTCTTTCCCCTCATTCTATTGGATCAAATGAATCATCAGAATGACACAGACAATGATGCATCCTGGTCTCTGAGAAAATGAGCGTGCTCCCCTCCAGAGACAGCTTAGCTGTTCTCACTGAGCCCCTAATGTAGGTGAAGATCAAAGATACGGGTGACAGAGCCTAAGTTGGGCTTCTTTGATGACCAGAAAATTGGACGGCAGGCATAGATCTTTAATTTACGAATGAGGAAGAACCCGTGTGAGTGACAGGGAAGAAGAAGAATTCTCCCCTTGGTCCAGGTGTTGTCTCTACGTTGACATGTAGATAAATGTGCCCCAAATCAATTGCTCTGCAATCACCCAATCTGGCTACACAAAATTCCCCCTGTTGACACACTGGACTTATTTCTCATTCCTCTGAGTAAACAGTTAAACCTGCTGTGGATTCCGGTGAGTCACACACCATCTTCTCTGCCACCGCCGTCCAGGACTCAGAATTAGCCATTGCTAGGAAACCGCAAATCCCAACTCAATCCTTTTACCCAGCCTCAACTCCTTTCACTGGCTGGATGTCATTAATTTGAGAGCAAATTATTAGAAACCTGGAAAACAGTTCTAAAATGCCTGCAGATTTATGATGAAGTCATTTCACAAAAGGTCACAGGCAACCGTGCTATAATTAAATCTTTCATTAATTTTTAAAATACACAATAACTTACAAATGCAGAATAAATTAACCAGATGACCTTGAAGAAATTATTTAGAGCACCGCTTCATCAGAAGCCCCTATCAAGCAATTTCCTGAATTTTTATTTTACGAGTGAGATTTGTCTATTCTCCATTCTTGTCTTTGATTGGGTTCCAGTGGCCTGTTTATTTGAAAAGATCCAGTATTAATTTACTCAGAGCATTCATTAGTGCTGGGAAGCGAGGGTGGGTAGTTAAGACTCTATCTTACTTCAGGTCACAACCTCAAAGAGAGAGTAACTGTGACCCACACAATCACCCACATATTCTTAAATGAAGCCCCTCTTTCATTATCTGGGAGATGCTTTTTTTTATGTGTACATTCTGATAAATGATTTCCCTTTTCTCATTATAAAAAGAATGCATGCACTTTATAAAAATTTGAAAACTATAAAAATTATAGATGAGAAAATAAAAACCCCACTGGAGATAACCCCTTTTAATATTCTGATGTTCCTTTTCATTCATTAACACTTTTGTTCATTCTCAGACAAGGAGATAGCAATCACCAAAAACCACAGCCACGGTTGAAATCTTCGGAAGTTAGACATCCTCTGAGTTCACAGTAATATGTTCTGTCTCTCCTCTTTCCCTCACACAGCACCACCACCACCATCAAAAGCTCAGAATTGGATTATAGAACAGATCCCATGAACACTACAGCTGAAATAAACCTCATTCAAAACTGATCTTTCTTCCATAGAGTGTGGAAGAGGATTTGGAACATAAACTTCCCATTAGCAGAGACCTTGACTATCTTGTTTATGTCCTAGCCCAGCTCCTAGAACTCTTAGAACAGTGCTTATCTTATAGTGGGCACTCAATACATGTTGTTGAACAAAGAAATAATAACTGTTCTTGTAATACAATGCATGTGGACCTGTGAGTCCTTTTTTGAAATGTTCCTATAAGAGTACATTCTCTCTGAAAAGCCTAGGCTCCCCATGCATCCTGTTGCCTCCTGCCTCTCTAAGCCCTCCTGTTTGTTTCCATGGAGTAAGCTGCCGAGGAGCAATTTCAAAGCAAAGCAGAAAGAGCAGTGTTCTGGGAAGGCCAGTCATCAGCGGCCAGCAGTTGTGGGTCTCCAGAAATTCAGACCACATCCTTGGCTATTGGTGTGTGTCCATGCCACCTGATTGTTTCCCTATTAGGGTATAGATGGGATTACTGGTAAAGGAGGTCTGTGGCTACAGGGGGATTGCATTGAGCAAAAGTGAAACATAAACTAGATGTTAAAAGACGTAGGCAGGGGATCAACAGCAAGGAACCCTGCCTGTGCTAGTTACATGATACAACGATGGTGAGATGGTGGAAAGAGGCAGGGATTAAAAGGCTTGAAAATAAGTATTGGGAGGAGGGGAGGCGGAGGGAAGATTGAGAAAGAGACTGAAAGGCATTGGAACTGAAGAGGCAAAAAGAAAGCAACCAGATTTTTTTTTTAAATGAATTTAAAGAAATCATTCTATGTCCAAACAACTTTCTTTTCTCAAAACTTAAGCTCCTTTAATGGGTTTGAGAGTTTAAGTACATAACAGTGGGTTAGAATGTGATCTATGAACCTGTGAAAGATGCGTCAGAGTTGGGTGATGAAGGAGAACCTAAGAGATGGAAACAAGAGGGCGAACATGGATGTTCGGGATGGGATTTGAGAGAAGAGGAAACAGAAAGGAATTAAAAGAGCTCTAAGAGCAGAGCAGAAGGAGGGACGCTGTTTTCCTACACGTTATATTTCCCAGTCTCCGACTTTGTGGCAAATCCAGAACCAAAGGATGAAAAGAATCAGAAAAAGCATAAAATTCAGCCCCTGCACTTGAATAGTTTCAGTTTAGTCCAATAGTATTATTCACTCACCACATGTCTGTCTGTCATACACAAGCCTCCATGTTCAAAGCTGTGGAGGATGATGAACAAGAGAGTTGTAAATCTCATGAATCTTACAGACTAAAAAGGACCTCACACTTTAACTGCAGGAATGACCAATATGTAAAATAATTAGAAAACAGTACAAAAGTAAGGGTGATGACATCAATTCACCATGACCCAGCAATTCTACTTGTAGGTATGTAGCTCAGAGAATTTCTACTATGCATTTGGAGGTATGTACAAAGATACGACTGTTCATAATGGTGCAAAACTAGAAACAACTTAAATTTCTATTGATAGGAGAATGGAGAAATAAATTGTAAATATTCATATCATGACAGAATGCCATATAGCATTAAAAGTGTCTGGACAGATGGATATGCCCCAAGATAGATAATATTCAGTGACAGAAGTATGTAGGGGAATGATAGCATTTAGATAAATTATACATTTTAAAACACATAAAACAAGACCACATATATTTCTATGGATAATTAAATATGTATTAAACATATCAACATGTACTAGAAGGATATACATCAAATTCATGGCAGTCATTGAAGGGATTAAGGGGAAAACATCTGAAAATGGGCAATAAGAAGACCTGCCCTACCTGGGATGACCCGCATAGTTATTGTAAAAAGCTGAAGCCAAAATGATAACATGTTAATATTTATTAATTCCAGGTTCCTGTGACATTATTCTTTGTAATTTTAAAACTTCAAAAGAACTGCAAGAAAACCAGATAGGTATGAAGTTGTGGATGTAGAATCTATATTGGGAATCACGAATTCAAAATCTTACAGGAGCCAGGAGGGCACCTTACATCAACAATGAGCCACGGGAAGCAGCTGGAGCAGACATCAGGTGAGACATGGGACAAGAAATAGCACACCCAGCTGACACAGGCAGCTGCCATGTGGCTCCAGCAGATTGTTGGACTACGGGCATTTGGGATTAATGCTGCCAGATGTTTCTCACTTTGTAAATTTCGGTTTCATTAAAAGTGTGCAGACCATAGTAAACATATCTGTGAGCTAAACTCTGAGACTTACGATAGGAATTCAATGAAAGAAAATGAGTAAGCACTGGAGGAATTGTGGAGGGCTTCCTGAAAGAGGTGAGACTTGTCTCTGAGGTTAGAATAAGAAACAAAGAAACTTCTAAGGCATTTCAAATGTTTTTTCTAGTCAATACTTCACAAGAGGGTGCACCTGGAGAAGCAGTTTATGGGTAGGGGAAGTTTGTAGAAACTGTGTCAAAAGTTCAAATGATGGGCCAGCCTGGCGGCACAGCAGGTAAGTTTGCACGGTCCGCTTCTTGGCGGCCCGGGGTTTGCTGGTTTGGATCCCGGGTACGGACATGGCACTGCTTGGCAAGCCATACTGTGGTAGGCGTCCCACATATAAAGTAGAGGAAGATGGGCATGGATGTTAGCTCAGACCCAGTGTTCCTCAGCAAAAAGAGGAGGATTGGCAGCAGATGTTAGCTCAGGGCTAATCTTCCTCAAAAAAAAAAAAAAAATTCAAATGATATTTGTTACATAGCCACAAAAGATTAGGCACTGTGTGCCCTCTTGTTCAGGGTCAGCAAATTACAGCTCATGGGACAAATCCGGCCAGCTACCTGTGTTGGACAGCCTACAAGCTAACAATGGCTTTTACATTTTAAATCATTGGGTGCAAAAAAGCAAATGAAGAATCATATTTTAAGACATGTGAAAACTATATGAAATTCAAACTTCAGTGTCCAGAAGTAAAGGTTTATTGGAACACACTGATGCCCGTTCATTACATATTGCCTATGGCTGCTTTCATACTATATCAGGAAAGTCAAGTAGTTGCAACAAAGATACTGTGGCCAGCAAAATCTAAAACCTTTAGAGGAAAAGTTTGCTGAGCCCTGCTCTAGTTGGCCAAAGTTCTTCCCTGCTGGTGACCCACTTCTAGATCATTAGACTACGGAGACTAAAACATCTTTCAGGACCCTGGATGGAGGTTATTTCACTTAATTCTCACATCCACATAAGAAAACTCCAGCTCAGAGGGTGGGTAAGTAAGGCAGCTAAGGTCACATGGATGGTAAGCAGCGTTGCCCTTGGAGAATAGACCACCAAGACCCACGGTCTCAGCCAGCCCTCCATCCCACATAGCAATCCTTCCGTCAAAAAAAGCCTTTTCCTTCTAGGCTATTGCCCGCCTCCAGGACATTCCGGGATCATCCAAAAGCCCCTGTGCAGGCCTGCATTCTGCTTTTGTGTTCCTTGGCACAAACAAAAGTGAGCCTCTGAGTAGATGGCAAGTCTGGTGACAACCTGAAGGATGTGAATCCAGCAGCCAGCCTGAGAGGCGATGACTTGGGCGTTCCACTGGATTTGCCAATTACTCGAATGACTTACTTTGGGCAAAGTAAAATCAGGCTCTTCCAGCAAACAACAGAGAATTGAAAAACAGATCAATGGAAGCAGTGCCGGTTCATTTCCAATGACTTTATTGGATGCAGTTACTAGAGGCTGAACAATACATTTAAGCTCAGGGCTGGGTCTCTGTGTTGCGCTAATGCTGTATTTAAGAGCATGTTCCCTGCTAAGCATGTGGTCACAGTCTCTTAAGTGGAAAGAAGGTCTTTGCCTCTTTTTTTAAACCTCTGCAGCTTTGGGGTTTGCATAATTTTCTAGGCAAATGTTATCTCTCCCCCTTCCCTTCGGCTATTAGTTCTGCTGGTGGAACAATGGATCAGAGATTTATGCCAATTAGAATTGGATTTATACAGGGAGTCAGCGAGGCAATTGGCCCTAGACAATTTCCCGAAAGCGTCTCTGGCCCTTCCGACCTCTCACTCTCCCCTCTGCAGGCCAGGCACGTTCCTACTGCTCCATATTTGCTCACACTGTTCCCGCGACCTGGAATGCCCTCTCTCCTTCCTCTCTGCAAAGCCATGAAGCCTTTTGCAGCTGCTCTATGTTCAATCACTTCTTTGATATCCAAAGGCAATTTGTTCCACACCTTACCACTTAATTGTTCTCTAGTTCTTTCAGGTTTGTCCTATCTTTTCAAACAGATTGTGTTTGAATGGGTCTGCTGTAACTTGGTGTCTGGAAGCACAGAGGCACTCATCACTACTTAGTGAATAAGTAACATCCTGCCACTCTTGCCCCACACACCACAGTCCTTTACTGAATGAGCCTTGGAGAATTCTAGTGCCTTTTCTGCAAATTTCAGCTTCCATCCTGAAGTTTGAAATTCACGTTCCTTGCTCCTAATTTGCCTCTTACTCAACGTGTGAGCTGAGCACTTAATTTCTCCAAGCCTCAGTGTCCTCGTCTGCCCAATGATGATAATGTGATCTACCTGGCAGGGTTGTTGGGCAAGGTCAATGAAATCAGGTTTGAGAAACTGCTCATGAGACACCTGGCACAAAGGAAGGTGTTGAGCAGAAACCAGTTAGCTGCTGCTCATTTCTAGGAAGAAGATTCTGCTTTCTTCCAGGGAAGCTATGCCTCTCCCTTTGGGGATGTTTTTTTTCCCAGAGGCTTCCAGGTTCTCCCTGGCCCCTCTAAAATATCAGCTAAATCACAGCCAATTGGTTCAAACATTTCATATCAAGAAAGAATTTCAAATGTAGCTTTAAAGATGTAGGAATGCAGTGTTTTTCCATCTGATTCCACATTTGAGCCAAGCAAAACAGAGCTCTCCTTAAAGTGCTAATTTGGGGGCAAATCCTTCAAGAAATAATGGACCAAAGAGGCCCAAATGCTCTAACAGCCACGGGCATCTCATCAGCTGGAGAGTCACTGGCTGAGACTGCAATAGGCCCTCCAGCTTGTCAATCATGCAGCCCTGTCCTCAGCTTTAAGTAAGAAGAACGGTCACGTTTCACTATGAATTAGGCTAGACTAGACAGTTCCTGTCAAGGTTACCAAGGAGATGTTGAAATAACAACATTTGAAAAGACGCTGGAAAAAAGAGCAATAAAAGTAAGCAAATCCCATGCCTGCAAGATGGGGACTGTCACTTCCACACAAATTCTCCTGCAGAGCTACATTGTTAGAAAATTCCACGCTTTCTGAGCTCTGGCCTCTGGGAGAAGTAGAAACTGGGCAGATTTTTGTGGAAGGCGGAGGAAATCAGAAATCATTTCCTGGAGGGTCCTCATTCTCTAGCTGCCCTTTTGTGCCCATGCCATTCCACCCGCTGCTTCATCATCCCCCCACCCAACCCCATACACAGCTCTGCACACAGACACAGACTGCTCTCATTCCTACCCAACCCCCAGGCTCCCATAAATTACATCTACTGGATTCTGATCATAGCACTTCAGAATCTCTGGGGATCTCTAATCAATTTACTATAATGCTGGATCTATGAGCCAGAGAAGTCACTACAATCACAATGGTGGTAAGATTACTGAGGAGCATAGATTCATTTGTTCATTCATTCACTTATTCATTCAAACATTCAGTATGTATATACTGTTAAATCCTCAGTGCTAGCACAAAACTGATGAGCATGTGAGACTCAAGGAACAAGACATACAAAGATCCTCCCTTGTGGGAACTTGAAAGTCATATGTGTGTGTTTATACACATACACAAGAGTGTCTGTCTGTCTTAAGGGTAGACGAAGGGTGGAGGGGAAGATACTAAACAAACAATGCCATTTTCATTAATATTAATTGTCTAAAGTGTTGTGAAGGAAAAAATATACAGGGCTAGGACAGCATATAGCATGGAGCCCCAACCTCATCTGGTAGGCTAAAGGAAGGTATGCTAGCAGGACTGATACTTAAGCTGAGACCTGAAAGATACTTAGAAGTTTGGTTGTTCAAGTGGGAAAGGTGAGCACGTTCCAGGGAGATACACAAAGACCCTGGGGTGGAAAGGCGCCAGTAGATCACAGAAAGGTGGTGAGAGCATGGGGGCAGAAACGAGGTCCCAAACAGGTGATCAATGTAGATATTTGCAGGCCGTTCAGTGAGTTTGGAGTTTATCCTAAAAGCAGTGGAAAGCCCTCTATGAGCTTTGAGAAGAGAAATGACATTACTTTATTTTCAATTTCAAGAACATCACTCTGGATACAGGTCAAATGCCCAAACATAACCTAAGACCCTTCACAGTCTCAACCCCTTAATACCCAGGCATGATCTTTTCTGGTTCTTTCCTTTGTTTGTGTTCTTTCCTCTGCCTTGAAATCTTTCATTCTTTCAACAAATAATTACTGACTTCCCACCATGTGCCAACCCCTCTTTTAGGCACTGAGGTTACAGTACTCCACCAAACTGTTAAAAACTTGTGCTTTCTTCAAGCTTACGTTCTATTACCTATTAATTGCTCTTCCACTGGGGAACTGCTATTGAGACTTTCCGATCAACTCAGTCATCACCTTTTGTATGTGTGACGTCTTCACTTCCCTCTACTCATATCCTGGTTACATAACTGGGGTCCCTTGATGATTAGTGCATCCCCACTCCCCTCAACACACTGGCCTGAGAGCTCCTTGAAGGCAGAAAGAATTGTATTTACCTCTTGTATACCCCTAAGAGGGTCTGAAACATATTAGAAGCTCATTAAATGTTTTTGAGTAAATGAACTGTGTATTACTCTGGGCTCTCTGGAGAAGCAGAACGAATGGGGGGAGGGAGAGAGAGAGAGAGAGAGAGATTTACTATAAGGAATTGGCTCACACAATTATGGAGGCTGACAAGTCCCAAGATCTGCAGGGTGAGTCAGCAAGCTGGAGACCCAGGAGAGTTGAGGGTATAGTTCCAAGCTTGAGACTCAGGAAAAGTGGACGTTTCAGTTAGTCAAAGGCAAGAAAAAGTCATGTCCCATTTCAAAGGCATTCTGGCAGGAGGAATTCTCTCTTGCTCAGGGAAGGGTCAGCCTTTTTGTTCTATTCAGGCCTTCCACTGATGGATAAGTCCCACTCTTATTAGGGAGGGCAATCTGCTTTACTGGGTCTACCAACTTCAAAGCTAATCTTATCCAAAAACACCCTCACAGAAACATCCAGACCAAATATCTGAGCACCCTGTGGCCGAGTCAAGCTGACACATAAAACTAACCATCATAAACTGACAAATATTTAAATTCTCCAAATGAAGGTGAAAAGACAAGGCAATAAAATCTTAACGTGAATGAGCCCGCTCTTCTTTCACCCTGACCACAGCTGAGCCACAAGTCATGGTTAACAGCGAGGGGAAGGATGCGGAATTCAAATAGCCCACATCATTAATAAGTTTTTGGTTAAATGTCAAGGTTAAGCATTCTTGTCCCAAAATGGACTTTCTCTCCTTGCTGTTCCTAAGGAATATATACATTTTTTTGAACTCCTGCTTCAATCCTTGCCATTGCCATTCCATGAGGGAAATGCACTGGTCAGCCCCAACTGGCCCTTGGTTTTAAAAGTCCCTTTCAAATCTCAGGCGGAAACAGAATTGCCTCTTGGCACTCCTTCCAGGGCTCATCCTTCTGGCTGTCTGGAAAGCCCTGGCAAAACCTGGATAATTTTTGTACTAAAGAAACTCTGAATTTAATAAAAAGTTAAAAAACATGAAGCCTGAATTGTTTATAGTTGGTTGGACAACTGCTTCCAAACTCATCTTAATTTCATGAAAAGACAAATACATCTCTCTCCCAAATCCCCTACAAGAAGAGTGTGCATTATTCTAGTTCCATTTCCACTTACTAGCATTTAAAGTACTCCGATAAGCAAGGTAGAAGAGGACAGAAGCTCTGCCGTGCTGTTGTGGAGTTTTAGTGGGGAAGACAGGGAAATAAGGGCGCTATCTCATCTGTTCAGTAAATGGTTTGACCCTCAGGTCAATCTCCCTCATGGCCATGTGACCAGCTAAACTCCATCTGAAGCTCACAAAAAAATTATTACCATTTAAGATTAGATGGACACAGAATTTAAGCTGTGTCCTTAAACTTGCTAGGGAATGTTAGGTCAGGTAAAGACTGGTGTATATGTGGTATTGTTCAAGTAATGCCCAAGAGAAGCATGCAATGAGTTCAAAGAGGCCTCCTAAAAGAGAATTCAGGATAAATCACATTATGAGATGAGAAGAAAACATAATAAAAGGAGGACCAGTATGTCTTCTTGGTACAAAAACAGGGAATGCCTGGCTTTAGGACCATATATATCTTCACTGCCTAAGATTCTAAGACCATGTTAGATTTGATTGAGATAAGCAGTCACAACTGGCTTGATAATTTCAAGCAGATTGCACAACCTTCTTGTATGAGTATATCTTTGCCTTACAGAATTTAGAGCTTAATACTTAAGTTCTAGAAAAGAGGAAGCTGTTCTTTTCATTTCTAGTGATTAATGAATGGAAAATAATTTGGAACAGTCACCTCATGGTCAGAGAGGCACATGAAAAAAGATGGCAGTATTTCTAGTATTCTATTGACTTCCTGGAATTCATAAGAAGACATTTTAATCTCTTGGCAGAGTATTCTGGGTAACATGACAGAGTCATGTGCATATTACATTTATTTAATATACTAGCATGCAAACTCTATGAGGGCAGGAATTTCTCTCTGATTTGTTCATCTAGAACAGTATCTGGTACATAGGGACCACCAAATTTTTTTAGATCTTGCTGGAGCCTAGATCCTTGGGATTTCTCTCACTGTGACTCTGTTGTCTCTCTCTCTCTCTCTCTCTTTCTCTCTCTCTCTCTATATATGTATATGTGTATGTATGTGTAAGTGTGTGTCCACACACACATATATTTGCATACATATATTCACTGTACATATATATTTAATAAATAATTTGTATTTCAGAAATAAAATTTATATTATGAAACTACCTTTGAATATCCAGAACTGGTACTTATGCTACATACTGTTGCTGTGTATTGACCAAACAATGAAGCTTAAGACTCTCAGCATTAAGATATTATATCTTAAATACTGTCTATGGCTTGTATAGCTGGACTTGCATACAAATTGTTAACTCTTAATAAAGTGTCTTGGCAGCTTAACAATAGAGTCTATTTGTTATACAGGAAATTTAATTAGGAATTTAGATGGTGAGACAATTCTGTTTTGGGGTGTATTTTAGGAGAATGAGAATAAATTACTGGACAAAACTCAAATGACAGCCTTACTTCCTGGTCAACAAATTCTACAGGAAACCCTTGCTTATATTTTACAACAGAACTGCTCAGAGAAGCCCTATCATAACACGAGTTCACCTCTAAAGACATCAGTTACTAATGTAACATATCCCTTGGGAGGATTGTAGAGCTCCTTGTAGGGTTTGCCGTCATGCCTTTCAATTTCCAAACACAGAGCTCCGGGATCCAACCCAGGGCCTAACACATAGCAGATGCTCAAAAAGGAGTGTTAAGTCTTCAAAAGACACAGTCACCACCCTTGGAGTTAGAGAGAAGATTTCACTGGCAATTTGGAAAATTCAGACAGTATTAAAGAAGATAACTTAAAATCACTCTTTTTTGCACTTCTCCCAAATGATTTCAAAAATATTCTTATGGAACCACCCAAATTTTCTATTATGAACCTTTTTTAACAATGAGGACACTAGGAATCCTATAGACTATTTCTGTAGACAAACCCTACGGACAAGGGACCTATTTGCAGTGCTTCTGCTGAAGTTCCTAGAAAAGGGGAAGATTTGTAGAATGTCAACATTTTAGAAAGAAGCAGGAGAGATTCAATTTCACAAACGAAGTCATGGACACCCAGCATGGCCAGCACTGGACAGGGATTCCACGGCTACAAGATAGAAGAGCATCCAGACCCAGGTGCTCTGACATGCTAACCCTGGGATGGGGATCGGACTTTTGTCCATTTGTTTGCTTTGTTTTGTCCCCCAGTTTGTGCACCATTTTTCATCAAGACTGGGTTCTTTCTGTGACTCTGAAAGCCGAGAAGAGTGGCTGGTCGACCCTCTGGATGTGAGGATGAAAGTGGAGGGGCAGGACATGGCAAAGCAGTCAAGACTGGGGCCAGATTATGACATTTGATCAAAACTGGACAGCTGCATTTATAAAGGATTTTTTAACTGATCACTCTGGGAAAAAGGTAAAGCATAGGAACTAGCCATTTCCCCCTGTATTTGCCTCCTCCTCAAAGCTCATCAGTCTCATATTGGGAAAAGACTGATTCAAACTCTAAAGAAATTAATGAGCACAAAGATTAAAAGAACAGCAGCGTTCCCTAGAGCAAGAAGATGACACCCTCCCCAAACCAGCTCGGAAACATTCCAGGAGCCTTTCTGTGCCAACCCCATGAGACAGCAAACTGCCCCTAATCTTGTCCAGCAGACTCCTTTCATTCTGTCCAGTGCAGAATTAGAGTGTAAAGCGTTCCAGTGACCCCGGAGAGGGGGAGGTGGCAGAGAGATTGGTCAGTGCCGGGTCACCATAACAATCCCCAGTATCATAGCCTCTGTGTACACACATGTACACAAATACACACAGTTGATCATCTAAAAGTTGATCAACTTTTTAGGAATTAAAATTTGACATACTTTTAGAAAACAGTATCAAATTATTATTTTCTTTAATAATCAGAAAGATCTCTAGAGCTTGTTACAGCTTTAAGATCTTTATCCTCACCATCTATTCTCATGATAAAGGAGCATAGAAAAATTTTCACAGCAAACTAATCTTAAGTGGAACAATAACTGTATGTGTATTGGGGGGCCGGGGGGGGGGGGGCACAGACTCTAGGAGTTTCCCTTAAAATATTCCCTGTTTTCAGTATATTGGCTGTTTTGCTCCCTCTGTCCCTGTCCCTAGCCCCTTAGTGGGCTGTTTTGAAAGAGAAAAAACACATCTAAAGACTTAAGCTTTCTATTTGCTTTGGTTTGGGATAAATGGAAATTTGTTACAACACTTTAAATTCCATTAGAAACCTTAACTTTTCCTTTAGAAGCCTACCTCTTCTAATCCTGTCGGTAGTCTTTTGAATTGATGGGTGCAAGCATAAATATTTCCATTTTACAGATGAGGAAACTTTGGCCCAGAGATTGAAATGCTTTGGTTAGGGTTCCCTGGAAAAACTCTGTGGCCTCGGTTGAAGTATAACTCAGGTCTCCGGGCTCCTTTTGACCACAGCAAAAGAAGTACTCACGTCATGATTTGGGTCTCCACTCCTGCCTCCACCAGAGCCCCGTCGACAAATAGAGGAAGCGAAGTGAAACCATACTTGTCCCAGGAGTAGCCCTCGTCAAAACTCACCCTGGGTTGGAAACAAGTACATGGAAGAGACAGCTGAAAATAAAACCAGACTCTGTAGCAACCGTTTTTCAGGTTATTAAATTCTCCTTTGTATCTTGCTCTCTGGCAGTCTGGATCATCAATAGACATTAATCTTCAACATCTCCCCATATTATTAAGAGATTTGATCAAAACTGCATTTCCTGGCAGAGGCAGAGATAGCAACAGAGCTGCAGAAATATTTCAACATATTAGAATCGAAAAAACAACCCAGGCAGGAGGGCTGAGTGGATGGAGTGTCACGTTTCAAGTACTCAGAATGGAACCCAAGGCTCAAGTCACAGCACAATCAATTCAGCCCTTGGAGTTTCTGACACAGACAAATTGAGCAGTGTGGGGTGTACCCTATGGAAAGGGAGGTGTGTGTCTTTCAGATCAAACCTTAAAAAAGCAATGTCCTATTTGTTCAGAATGGATGTTAGCATTATTTTCCCTCCCCGATGCCACTTTAGGGGGCTTTTAGAGATGAGTATTGAGTTTCTGAGATGTTCTGGGCAATGCTGTTCCATTTTTTCCTCCATTGGTAAGAGGAAGGTCTGACCCTTTGTGGACAGAGCACCTAAACCCCTTTAAAGGGAATGCTGCTAGTGGACTTGGGTAATTCTGAGTGCTTGCTTCTTCCTTTTCTTGATATTATCAAGCACCTGTCTGCCCCTTGCTTTAGCCAGAGGACACAGCCCAAACACCACGTCCTCCGAAAAGCTTTTCCTGCCACCTCTTCTTCCTCAAGGCAGCTGTATTTGCTGCATTCTCTGTGATTCTTCTTGGCCTCATTAATTCTTGGTTGATCTCTGACTCCAAAACTCAGGATTCTCTGAGGTCAGCTGTAGAAACTCTATTTTCCAACAACACCCAGGCCCTCTCCTGACTTCCCAACTTATCTTGAATCCTTCAATTCAACATTATAATCTTGGAAATTCAGGGGCCATGAATGTCTTATTCATTGAATGACCCCTTAACACCACCTACATATCTTTATTACAATACCCCTTACCTGATATTACACATATATTTTCAAAAAAATATGTTTGACTTTCTCACTGAACTGTGAGCTTTCTGAGATCAAAGACCGTAGGAAAAGCTAAGCCTGAGATGGGGAGAGAAATTGTAGAAAGTAAAAGCCCTGCTGTATGAACTGAGTTCACATGGAAGGCACAGAAATATGGGTTAGATGGAAGAATGGGATGAGCAGAAAAAATGGGAAATGCCAAAATCCAGGTGGGAATGTTAGCCCACACAATAACCAAAGTGCAAAGATGTCCTAAGATTAGCATAAGCAATGGGACAGGTCTCCAGAGCCAGAGCGAGGAAGGAACCCTGTGATTCTCATTTATGGTCACTATAACACTTGGAGCCCAGGATTGTGCCATTCAGGTGACTTTCTGAAATCAGTAATTTCTAACACTTGACTATCTCAGGCTGAGGTAATTATTTAAAACAAAATAACACTAAAGAAACTCCAAAAAATACAACATTGGAAAATTTAATCTCGTTGGTATCAGACATTTGTGTTTGGATGGGCTGCCATTGGTGAGAGCTATTCTTTTTGATGGTCAGGGGTTTTAAAATGTCCTGAGGTAACTACATTGAATTGGTATACCCCTGGGGTCCACCTTCTCCTTCTCAGTTCAATAGCTCATTAATGGCCAAGACAAAGGAATTGGGAATGTCTTATTAGATCCACAGGTGACATTGAAATTGGTAGGACTGTCAATACTCTGGGAGACAGGAATAAAGTTACAACTTACCTCCAAATAGTGGCAAGACAGGACTACAAAGTCAAAATGAAACAAAATTCACTCATCAAATATTTATCAATGTCTGCAAAGCTCCTGGTCTGGCAGGGGCTTATGTTCTAGAAACAGTGCAGTGAACCACAAAGGGAAGGCCCTGGCTTCAGTGGAATTTACCTTCTAGTTTGAGGAGCCAAACAACATGCAGATAAATGTATACAAAAATATGAGTTATGAGTAAGTGTCATGAAGACAATTAAAATAAGAGTAATATGACAAGCAGTGACTGAATAGCTACTTTGCATTGAAAGTTTAAGAAAGTCCTCTCTGAGGAAGTGACATTTAAACTGAGATCTGAATGATAATAAGGAACTAGCTATGCAAAGATGGCAATGAGAGCCACTCCTGAGGGAAGATCTAATGTGAAATGAAGTTGCTGTATGGGAAGAACAGAAACAGGATTTGGTAATGGAATGTATACAGGTTATTTGAGCAAAAGAAAGAAATCATGGACAACATTGATTCTTGGGCTTAAGCAACTGAGATAGGGAAATGGGAAGAACAGGAGAAGCAAAACTTTTTGTTTGTTTGTTTCTGTTGGATCCACATTAAATTTCAGATGCTTTTTGAACTTCCATGGTGTGGCACTGTCAAGGGGACCTTTGGATGGATGGATCCAGATTTCTGGGGAGTCATCAAAGCTGGGGATATAGATTTGGAAGCCACTTATAAGGTAAGACCAACTTAAAGCAGAATGCTTAGTTTAAAAGCAAAAAAACCCTGGGGTCATTGTCAATCACAAGGTAAATATTTTCCAGCAATGACACTGTTGTGAGAGGTGGTCAAGCCGCTGAGTCTAGTATGTGTTCACAGATAGATAACATGCATAATGAAAGAAATTATCTTTCTACCAGAGCCTAAACACCATGTTCAGTTTCAATCATTGTAGAAAAACTGACAATCAATGTGACTAAAGGTAAAGAACAGGTTGTACTGGAAACAGGTTACATGAATTGAAAGTGGCTTAAGGAGAAAAATAATAGAGCTGAAATAATTACTATTACCTTTTAATTTCTTTTTTAGTAGAAAGTTTCCAAATATTTAAACAAACAAACACAACTCTATTTTTAGAATACTGAAAAGGAGAAATATCTGTGAATGAAGTCAGAGAAAATGTAGTTAGATGTGTGAAAATATCAGTTTAAAATTATAGATGGAATAGGGTAGAAAAGATTCCCATTCTTGTAACTCTTCTAAAGATGATAGTCCGATATTTGTGCACAAGAATGTAAGCTCTCAAGTTCTTTGTCTTGTTCGTTGGTATATCCCAGCTCTTATACTGATGCTGGATAAACAGTATATGCTTAATGAATATGTGAGGCATAAACAAACAAATGC
Source organism: Equus quagga (assembly GCF_021613505.1). NCBI lineage: Eukaryota > Metazoa > Chordata > Mammalia > Perissodactyla > Equidae > Equus > Equus quagga. Next base: position 159,855,546 of record NC_060268.1, on the reverse strand, counting down.
ACAAAATCTGTTGAGTTGCATATCTGATCATTTTGCAGAGCTTAGAAAGGCTAGACAAAGAAATCTCCGGAGGCCCTTTGCAGCTGGATGATTTTTAAAATCACATGCAATTCTGGAGCAGATTTATTCTGCAGAGACCTGGGCAGCAGAACAGTGCCCAATGGACAGAAATTGCAAGGAGATTCATTATTGCTCAGCATAAAAACAATCTTTCTAACAACTAAAGCCCTTATACAAGATGGGAACTCACTGTCTTGGGTGTTTGCAAGTTGTTCAGCACAGCAGAATTCTGGGGAAGTGTGGTGAGCCTCTGGCCGTCACAGAGGTATCTGCTACACTGGGTATGAAACCAGACTACAAGTCCTCTAAGACCCTTCCTTCCTCCATGCCTCATAGCTTTATTATATTGAGATGAGAGCCACTAAAAGGAATGGAGTCTGCCAAGAAGAACCGGGGTTCTCCCCAGAAGTCTCTAGCACAGAAATAAAGTTATAACGGTCATTGAGAATCAATATTCCTCCCTTTGGTGAGGTGCATTGCTCCATCCTATTTCATACCAAATGCACGAGGTGGTGGCATTTTAGCCACCTGGAAGTTCTTCAGAACAGCACATGCGTTTCACTTCTCAGAGTCATGTATTGGTTGGAACTATTACTTCCATGTGAATGCTTCTCTGAACAAAATGCTGGTGCTCACAACCATTTATAGAAGAACAAAGGAACAAAAAAAGGCCAGGTGATGTTTCACTTTCTGTTTCCAAGAACATCCCATGGAAAGCAGACACTGACAGCTTGTCAGGGATAAACAAACAGTAGGATCCCAGTCTACCTGCCGATCGGTAGCTCTGTCTACTGTGAGTTTTCATCAGAGCTCTGCATTCTGTGGGGCTCCACCGTTCATTTCACTCTAATGCTTCTAAGGTACAAAGGGAATACTGGATGGAGGGCTAACCTGAAATAGCACGTAGGTTCTCATCTCCATGCATCCAATGTACATGGTCACAAATGGATGGGTTCATTTGTATGCTGTTTTGTCTTCTTGCATATCTAGCTACCTATCATTTCAATTTATAGGAAACAGCACGCCTTGTTAGCTAACTAAAGTTTCCCCAGCTTTTCAATTATGCTTCCCATTTTCTCTGAAAGACAATGTAGTCATTATTTAAATCTGAGAGCCACTCTTCCCTTGTGTGAGAGTGGGTAGGCCAGTGTATTTTTCCTCTGCAAATATATATACGTCTGTATACAAAATAATGTCAGTCTGAGACCTACGACAGAAAATAACAATGAAATGATTACTTAACCTTTCTTGCCCTTAAAATGAGCTATTTGTTTACCTTGAGGGTTATGACTTAATTAGAAGCTACTGGTGATGAAGAAACCGCATTTGCGTTTCACAAGCTTGAAATTCATAAGCAGGAGACAAAATAAGTCAAGAATTTTACAAGGAAACATTGATGATAAAGACATGGTCAAGCCCTTAAAAAACACTCAGCCTTTAAAAGAGAAGTGCAAAGGAGAATTCCTGAATGAGTTATTTGTTGTTTTCTGACAGGCATATGCAATAGCTGGCATTTAACTATTGCAGGAATTATTTCAGAGAACGGCATTCATAAATAGGCAAGTAAGCAGAAATCACGGTGGTGTCCAATTCAGGCAAACATGTGTAGCATTTATGACAAATGACAGTGTCAACATCCTGTAAATGGAGAAAATGCTATTCCAAAAGCTTAGTTTGAGTGGGCAGGCCTGGTGGTGTAGTGGTTGGGTTCATTCGCTCCACTTCAGCAGCCTGGGGTTTGCGGTTTCGGATTTGAGTGCAGACCTGCACACTGCTCATCAGGCCATGCTGTGTTGGCATCCCACATACAAAAAATAGAGGAAGATTGGCACAGATGTTAGCTCAGTGACAATCTTCCTCAAGCAAAAAGAGGAAGAGTGGCAACAGATATTAGCTCAGGGCCAATCTTCCTCATCAAAAAAAAAAAAAGCTTTGTTTGAAAACTCACCTTTAATATGTTGTTAGAGTTGGCAAACAAATGGAGGGTAGTATTATCATTATTATTGTAACAGAAAATCCACTGGGGATGCAGTTACTTTTCTAAGCTCTATAAATATTTTACCAATAAAAGAGATATTTCATGGAATAAGGGAAAACTCAAACGTCATATTGATGACTTTGACAGGCGTGACTTGATGCTACTTACATATCCCTGAGTGAATATTAAATAATCTTCCCAACTTGGATGGTTTTCCTCCAGAAATTCCCACACCAGTACTCCTTTTGGAAGTGATCAGCTCTCTGGAGAGAAACCATTGCAGAACAGACTGAATGGTCAGCTGTAAGGAGGCTAGGATTTGCCAAAGCCCACACTCTCTCTAGTCCTTCTGCTCCATGTACTCCTTCCATGTCAAACCTAGACTCTTCTTCTATCACCAAAGGGAAATAACAACAACAATAAACTCCTCTTTTCTTTAGAACAATACTTCTGTGCAAAAGGCTCTAAAATTAACCATTAAGTACTAGGTTCCTACCGTAATGAAGGAGAAAGCAGGTGGATGATGGGCAAGTGAAGATGGGGTTGCCATCCCCTTCTCCCAGGACTTCAGGGGAAGAAGTCTGTCCAACTATATCTGTTTGCAGGGCACTGATCAATTCTCTTATTGAGATTTAGATGGAGGTTCTTACAACGTCACGATAAGCGCTAAGAAATGTTGCCTTTCTTGGTTAAGAAACAAATAAACTCGTTTTAAGAGTCAGCCTGTCCTCTCTGATGGTACAAGTCCTATTCAGTCCTCAATAGAGAGAGCTCTTCCCTCCACACCAAGAGACAGGTCTTGGCCACAGAAGAAATGATGTACAGGCTCAACCTGAACCCCTTAAACTGGCCTTTAAGTTCTTCTGAGTCAGACCCACCTTTACTCACTCACATTCTTGATTCCAATCAAATATGGTCTTCTGAACACTCCCTACGTTTCCTGAATTCCAGGCTTTGGTCAGAGTTTTCTCTTCCCTTGGTTTGCTTCCCATCACTCCTCTTACCCCTGGCATCCTTTTTTCCAGGATCAGCCTGCATGCCGCCTGCAGCAGGAAGACCCCCTTACACACTAGGCAGGACTCCATCCTGCTTCAGGATTCCACCAATACACACAGCCAGTATCCTTTAGCAGGAATTGCTTTCATTTTTGGTGATGTGTAGACTGACTGAACTCCTTATCTTGACTATGATCTCCCAGAGGGCAGAGGCCATGTGATAAGCCCCTGTGTACTCATTAAAGTACCTGGAAAATTAGTAGTAAAACCAGAAGAGCATTCATGACAGAGACACAACTTGGTATTGCCCGGGACTAGCTGTGTAGCCCTGAGCAAGGTATTTAACAGGTTTGCATTTCAATGCCATTATAAATACATGTTAAAAAGAGTATCCACATACATAGGGTTGTGTCAAGAATTAATTTAAATAATTCAAGTAAAGGGCAGAGAACAGTGCCTGGAATGTAACGATCCCTCAGTAAATGCTGACTACCATGAATGCTGAGTAATCCCATTCTTCTGATGCTACCCAAAAAGTATATAATCAGTAGTAAAAGGCTGATAAATTCAGCCCTATGGGTCTAGTGGTTAAGATTTGGCCCTCACACCACCCACAGCCCGCATTCATTTCCTGGTAAGGTAGGCAACCACACAACCCATCTATCGGTTGTCATACTGTGGCGGCTGTGAGTTGCTGTGATGCTGAAAGCTATGCCACCATTATTTCAAATACCAGCAGGGTCACCCATGATTAATAGGTTTTAATGGCGTTTCCAGAACAGACAGACTAGGAAGAAGGACCTGGCCACCCACTTCCAAAAAAAACTGGCCACGAAAACCCCATGAATAGCAGTGGAGCATTGTCTGATATAGTGTCACAAGGTGAGAGGATGGTGCAACAAGACCGGGCAGGGTTCTGCTCTGCTGTACACAGGGTCGCTAGGAGTTGGAATTGACTTGACGGCAATAACAACAAGAAAGAAGTATGATAAACAATTACATTGGGAACTTTACAAGCTTGCTGTTGAGTTGGAAGAGCATTTTTTTATTACAAATGGCTTCAAGCATCTTTCTAAAACTTATTCTCATAATCTTTCTGTAAGAAGATATAGTGGTAGCTAAAACCATTTCACTTTATGTTACTTGAGCTCTAAGAAATTGATAATATTTTACCATTTTTGATCTACAAAAATGGCAGTTTCATATGTTTTAACTTAATAAATGGCCAAACTGCAAGAAACCTTTTTAAGTCCTTGCCAAGGTGACTGAAGCTGGAATTTGGCACCTGGGGACCCTATGCCTTTTCCGGACTACAATCAGATGCTTCCCCGTAAAACGCTACCCTGAAAGTGTTACTCTCCCAAAATCAAGGGACTAGGAGTTAAGCTAGGGTCCATCTTCCAGCCCATGGCTAATCCCAACAACTGTACTCTAGACAGCATATCCTCTACTGCCAAATATTTACTCTTTCAAATATTCACTTTGCTGAATTGAAGCCTGAAATTCTTTCCCTTCAGGCTATAAACACACATGATACTTATCCATCCACTGTCACAAACAAAAATACACAACAGCATCATCATCATCATCATCATCACCAGTACATATCCTCATTCAGCTCTTTGTCCTCACTGGTGGGTTTTGCATATACACACTCAACTTCATTCCACCATCTACTTTCTTGAGAAGAGTCATCTACACGGTCTCTACTCCACTGCTTATCATTCGTTCATTCATTCATAAATCTATTGCAATCTACCTTTCAACCCCACCTCTCTTTTGAATCTACTCTGACAAAGATCACCAATGACCCCCCCATATTGCTTAGTCCTAGATGATTTTTCACTCCATAACTGACTTGATCTGATTATAGAATTTGGCACTCTTGATTACCCCTTCCTTCAGCATCCAAGAAAATATTTTTCCTGTGTTTTTATCTTTTTGGCTATCTCCTTAGTCTTTTCCATAACTACTACTTCTGTTCTGAATGCTGGTGCTCAACAGCGTTCCATTGGAGTCCCTGGTTTCTCCTTGTTGTAACCACTCTCCTGAGGCATTGAGTTCACTGCCATGGCTTTAACTACCAGCTAGTGGCTAAATCACCCTAAATCTAGAGTGCCAGCCTAGATCTCTCTCCTGACCTTCAGGTGAATATGTCTGAGAACTAATGGTTATCTCTTGTAGAATATTCACACACATCTCAAAATCAACTTGTCTATAACTGAACTTAATATCTGCTACATGCACCTAACCTCCCTCTTGCAGCAATTTCCATCTTCCATAGTTTGGATTCTTAATCTCGGCTGCCTGAACTTGCAGGTCCTTCTTGCTCTTTTCTGCCTTATCCTACCACCCTATATATTCATCATACTTCCCCATGTAAATTATCTGGTCTACTCTTGCTACTTAAGAGTTAGAAGATGTATAATAAATGGATGGATGGATGAATAAATGGATGAGAAAGTGGGCAAATGGGTACAAAACCATGCAGAATAATGTCCCAACACTTTTCACTAAAAAGTTGCTCATTAATAGTATAGGGAGCTGTCCTTACCACAAATGCCTGACTGGCAGAGGTGTGTGTTTCATGGCTACGAGGGCGCCACCCCAGTCTAGGAACCAGACATTGTACTCTTCATCAAAGATCTGGAACAACAACAACAACAACAATCATAGCAACACCTTACGTTTGCATAGTGCTTGACAGTTTACAAAGTCTTTCACATACATTGCTTCATCTAGATTCTGAGACTTCCAACAACCCTGTCAGGTAATTTGGCAAGTACTATCATCCCCATTTAACAGATGAGAAAATGGACTTGAAGAGAACAAATAACTCTCCCTAAACCACTCAAATGGCATTTCTAGGGCTCTTTTCACTAGTCCTGTCAACCAGTGTGTTGTAAGAAGGTGAGGCAACAAAATGCATGCTCAACTAGATAACCCAAAGGAAAATAGGACTGCAAAAAGCTTCCCCATCTTTTCATCTGAGTGGGTTGCCATGCAGCTCTCTCTTTTCCCTCATCTATGCAGATGTTTGCTAATTTATAAATGGTCGGTGTCTTATAGAATTATTTATAAATTATCCAGAAACTTAAAAGACAATTTCTCTAGGCATTATAGTATACATGATGACTGATTTTTTGACATAGCCACCGCCTCCTAGGTTCCCCACAAGCTGGATGAAGACTAAGTTTGGTGCTTGGGGATCCTAACTCTAAGTGCTCATTGGAACACTGTGCTTCTAGGGACCTAAAGTCATTCATTTTTTTGATTCATCCATTTATCCATTACCTATTTATCCATCCATGCACTCAGTCACTCATTCAGTGATCTATCCATACAGAAAATGTAGCAGTGTTCAGAAGACTATGTTTGGTTGGAATCAAGAATGTGAGTAAGTAAGGGTGGATAGGACTCAGAAGAATTTAAAGCCCAGTTTAAGGGGTTCAGATTGAGCCTGTAGGTAATTCCTTCTACTTCCAAGACCTATCTCTCTCTATGTAGAGAAGAGCTCTCTCTATTGAGGACTGAATAGGACTTGTACCATCAGAGAGGACAGGCTGATTCTTCAAACAAGTCTGTTTGTTTATTGTCTGCTCCTCATCCACCTGACTATGGCCTTAGGAGCAGGAACCTTAACTTATGCTTTGTCATATGCCTTGCAGAACTTGAAATGGTTGTATGTAGCAGGTGCTCACTAAGTTTCTTTGGATAGTGGTAGTGGTGACAGTGGTGGCAATGGGGGCGGTGATGATGATGTTGGTGATAGTGATGGTATTCTTCACTAAGGGACCCAAACAGGAACTTAGCCAGCTAGATTTCAGATGGTGACTTCACCTTCATCACCAGGATATCCCGTGTTCTTCCCCTTTCTTCCCCAGGTAGGAACCTTCCTACCTTTAAGACTTTAAGTAGCAAAATGTCAGCTCTTTCCTAGTTTCCCCAAGTAGAACAATTCCTCCCTTTTCTCTGCATGCTAATAATAATGCCACTAAAATAATACAATCACCTAAAACTACCATTAGTTATTTATGAGCCCATTTCCTCTACTTAATTTTGAGCTCCTTGAGGAAAAGGATTCCAAAGTATCCAGCTGCCTCCTCAGGTTTGTATTGACCTATAGTTGACATTATATAAATCTGTGTTGTCCAATACAGTAGCCACATGAGACTATTTAAGTTCAAATTGATTAAAATAAATAAAATAAATAATTCAGTTCCTCTGTCACGTTAGCCACATTTCAAGTGCTCAATAACCACAAGGGACAGCACAGATACAGGACACTTCCATCACTGCTGAAAGTTCTATTAGACAGAGCTGCTACAAATGTTTTTCAAATTGAATTAATTTTTCATGTACTCATGTATCTATTAAGCTGTTTCCTACTTACTGAAGTCTGGACCTACACAATGCTTAATCACAGACTTCCATGGCTTTCCCTGTTTTAGTACATTACCCCCTTCATCTTGCAGATCAACAAACAGATTCAGAAAGGTGAAGAGATGCCTGCCTGCCAAGACCCCATGGCACATTAATGATAGGAACCATTTTATTGGTTATATCCCCAGCATCAGCACAGCACAGCATCCACTGGCTGTTCCATACATATTGCTGAATGAAAGACTGAACAAATTGGGGAAATTCCAATTCTTCCTACTCGCTGCCCAGCACTCTTCCCATTTTACCCCACTGCCCATCTAATCTGCCAGCCAAACTGACCAAACTGAACAGCTGCTTCAATTTTTTTGCAACCACAAAGTCAGAATGAGCCCGAGAACCTACAGGAAAGAGAGATGTTGGCAGAACTTGCCCTCAGTGCCTCTTCCCTGTCCCCAAATCTCCCAATTACCTGTCTCCAAGTGTTGCCCCCATCAGAAGAGATGAACACACCAATATCAGTATATGAGAGCTCCGGGCCAATGTTGCCTGAAACACAAGCAGATCATTTGAAATTGTCAGGCAATTTACAGATTCTGTGTGCTTGGGTTTAGGGGAGAGGTTAGGAGTGAGTGAAGGTTTTCCTAGTGATGTTTAGAGTTGATTTGTGTAGTCTCTTTCTTGGTGTCATATCAAAAACAGAAGGAAGAAAAATTCACTATGCGGAAAAAATAAATAATATGAAAGGAATATGTCTTTAAATGCAAGACCCAAAGACAGAATATTGATTAGCTTAGACCTCTTGGTCTATATATTCTGTATACAAATAATCTCTTAAAATTGATCTTGACAGGTGTCCCCTGAAGGTGGCAAAGAGTGGAAGAGTAGACATGTGTGGAGAAGCTGGGCCTAGGGACACCTTCCTCTTCATGTATAATTTTAGCCTAAGAAAAAGTGGTGTGTGTATGTGTGTGTGCATACATGTGTGTGTCTGTTTCTGATTTAAATTGTCAACACGTCTCTTGAGTGACAGGCAGTTGAGTGACCCAATATTATAGACTATGTAACCTAAATTATAGAGTTCCCAGAATAAGATGACTACAATCAGCAGACCATGGCCCTTATGCATGGCAGGATGAGAAGTCACCTGGCTTATCCCTAGACTGACCACACTTACTGCCTCCATCCCATCGCCCTCTTTTTTCCTCTCCTTCTTTTTCTTTCCCTTGCACTTCATCACCTTGTGCTTATGTTTAATAAAAAAGAATATGGTCAAGATTTTCTAGTTGATCTATATTGCCCAAGTATCCCCAGTGGGCATCCCACCCCCTCAGAGCCCAGAACAGTGCTCCAAACTTAGTAGTTAATTGCTCAATAAATAATTGTGGAATGAATGAATGAGTAAACAAATGATTGAATCCTATTTCAATGCTGATGTGCATTTGGGGAGGTATCAAGAACTCAGAACGTACACTAAACATGTAAGAATTTATCATTTTGGCTGATATTTTTTCTTTAAAAATAGCAGGAAGGGAATGTTAGCTCCCACACATCTGTAGCCTAAATAAGAGCACAATAAAAATGCAATAATGAAAATGTTAATTGAGCTCCTGACATTTAATGCTTCAAAATGAGAAATTAAAGCCAGGCTACAGCTTGTCAAGCTCCCATCAGCACCAGGGAGCACACAGCTAGCCAACTTGTTTTGACACTCAGGCTTCCAAAAATAACCCTGGGCTCGGGGCTCAGGCAGCAGGTACAAGTGTAGTGGGGAGAGGCAGAATGAGCAGGTCTGCGGAGATCTGCCTGGAATTTGAAATTCAGTTCTCCAGATACAAGTTTTGGAAGACACTGATGAAGAAAGAAAAGAGGAATGGGGCAGAAAACGTCAACCCAAGTCATTTGGTGCTGGCTGCCTGGAGCATTGTGTTAAGAAGGATTCTGAAGCCATATTTACAAGAGTTTAATAGGATAGAGTGTGATGATCCATTACTAATGTCTACCAAGGTGGTAGAGAGAGAGGGAGGCAGAAGCATAGCTGCCCTAGAGCTAGAATCTGCCATCCCCGTCATGGCTTCTTAGGCTCTAGCTCATCACCTCTTACCCTCTGTAGGAGCTGGTTCTGCCAATATCCTCAGCCTCTCTTTCATAGGTCAATCAGGCTAATTTTGGAGGCTTTGTGCTGGTGAGAATCCAAAGCTCACAGTAAAGTCTGTTTTTGGAAATATCTTTTGTCAATTGAAAGGGGCCCTGAAGGAAATGCTGCTGATCACAGGGACCAGAAAGTCAGGTCCCAGATGAGGGGACAGAACAGATATATCCAGGATGATTCCATCTTCGAACATGTTCAGTTCCTAAGTGGCCCTGAGGGAAATCTCTGATAGGAAGAGTTTGGGTTATGGCATCAGAGAAGGAAGATTCAAATAATATATCTCATTGGCTAACGTGGAACTAGAGAGGCTTACCAAAGTGGCTGCTGGCCAGGCTGGAAGAAAATGCAGCTGCTCCCCACTTAAGTGGTGTGATAGGAGAGAGGAAGGAGGGGAGAGATGGAGACGGACAGGGAGCCTCTCTCACCAACAGCTTAGCTGGTAAATAGGGAGGTTTCACTGCTCTTTCTGGCAGCTTTAAACAACTTTCTTTTACCCCCACTTCCTCCCAGAGCTACTCTTCTCTGCTCCTTAGTTAAACACTTGTGCAAAAAAAAAAAAAAAGGGGAGAATTTGGAGTTCTCTGGAGTTAGAGATGCTTCTCTCACCACCACTGATGCCCACTCAGAGTGATTAAGGGCTCGGTGGAAGGGAAATCAGACAAGTGCACAATCCACTGCGGGGAGGGAAAACATCTCCATGCCCAAGACAATAGAAGAGTGTGAACATTCAGAGTTTATAGGAAGCACAGCAGGGAGCCTCGGGTGTGGAGCTGCAGGTAAAGGGGCTCGGGGCTGGGTCTGCTTGAATGATTACTTGTTGACTAGACTTTGAATCAGAAGGAATGTGGGTGTGGGCATGACATCTCTTCCTACTTGCCCTCCATCTCTTCATGTCTCAGTTGAGGAGAAGACTAATTGCCCTTTTTACATCATAGTATACAGGTGCAATCAAGGCAAGGAAAGTACTTGTCACAGTGGAAGACACAGTGAGGATGTGAGGTCTTGACTACTAGCTTCAAACCACAATGGTAAGCATATTTAAAACCCTATGGTTTATGCTTGCTAAAACAATTCCGAAACTCTCCAGATTGGAATTCCATCTGCCTTCTAAGATGGGCTCAGCAGGGGTTAGAAATGAATCCCAGGGTATACATTCTTCCGTGCAGCTTCCCTGAGACCACATCTCAATGTGAGATGGGAAGAGGCAGTGGGCAGTGGGAGTGGAGGGGAGAGAGCCCAGCATCACTGACACCTGAAGACAGGTGAAATGCATGGATGTGAGAGAGAGCCCTGGAGAGAGAGTCTCCATGTGGCCACTGAAGGCATCCTTGGCTAGCTTCATAACGATTTTCCTGATAGCAAAGAACCTCCCAGGGAGAGCGGGCAGCAGGGTGAGGAGGAGCTGGGGACGAGGAAGCAGATGTAAGAGACCCAGCTCTGGCCTTTCATCAGGATCTCCTCAGCTGACTGCATCCCTCCCAATGTCCCACGGTCCAGCAAAAAGTTATAAGAGTTACAAATGAGAGACAAAAAAGAATTAGTCAATTCTGATATATAGGACAAAAAAATTCAAAAACAAATCTTTAATATCTGTGTGTTTGTTGATTGATAAACTTACAGTTAGACTAATTGAGAGGCATGGGCTGGTCACAGGTAATAACAACCACTACTAATCCCACCTTTCTATGCTCTGAGCACTTTGCTGGGTCTTGTAGACACATTTTTCTATCCCTAATTCCTACAAAATGCTCACAAGGTAGAAAAAACTGTGTTTTACAGATGAAGAAAATAAAACTCGGCGGTTAAAGAACTAAGCCAAATTCACAGGGCTAGTAAGTGTCAGAACTCAGCTTGGAAGGCAGAACAACAGGGTTCCCGAGTGTATTCATTCATTCAGTGCGTGCTAGTGTATGCACATTATCCACAGATTCTATTGAAGGAGATGAGCAGATCATATTCTTCTGATGCAAGAGCAGTTTTAAATTTCTGTAATACTAATGACGATAATAGGTAACATGTATCGAGCATTCAATACATGCTAGGTACTGTTCTGAGCACTTTACATCCATTACTTCATTTAATCTTTCAATTCTATTATGTCAGTACTACCAGTCCCACTTTGCCAATGAAAACACTGACGTTCAGAGTGTTTACGCCACCTAGAACAATGCCTGGCTACATCACTAGCATTTAAATAATATTAACTTTTATTATTGATTACTGTTTTTCAGTGTTTCCTCTGCTCCAGTCCAGGCCTCCTGTAGACCTTGAGAAGAGGCGGAGATTGTAGCAGCCCCAGAGTTGGGAGTCCAATTCACGTAGATTAGAGTGTGGAAACCCCTCCCAAAGCCAAGAGAACAGCAACAAAGCTTGCCCTCATCTCTCACTACCCTGGCTGCCTCAAGCCAGTGGTGTTAAATATGGTGGATCCAATCCCTGTGGGGTTGAGAGAAGTTGACTGAAATGCCAAAAGGCTACTACACTGACTGTCAATCTGATTAGAGTGGTTGCTCACTGGTGATATTTGAAAGTCCATGCAGTTGGAGGCTTGGAGAAGGAATTCACGTCTAAGAGAGCAGTAACTCCAGGGGCCAGAGCTTTGGGTTGATGAGAGAAAACAAAATGTACCATCTCAGAAAGTCACTGTGAATTTATCTGCTTTCATTAGAAAAAAGCTGCCTAACATCAGAGCTCTAATTTCTAAGATTAGAAGCCTCCCTTGCTTTACACCATCAATGTATTCCTGAAAAGGTGTATGTAAATCAAATGCATGCTAATCAGAACACATCCCCCCAGAGACTTTCATTTTCATTTCAGAGTTGCTTCATCTTCACTTCTGATTGATGTTCGGTGGACAGTAGTTCCAACAATGCAACCTTAAGTTTTTCTGCCCTTTCCCCCAGGCTCTCAGCCAAGTGGTTAATCATGTGTAAACAAACCTTTACATGCACCAGAGACCTCCTGATTAAAAACAGCTCTGGGGTGAAACCCTTTGCAAGGAATCCTCTGTGTAAAGAGAAAACTACCCCAACTTATATTTGGTGAGCTGGGAAGTTCACATATCATGTTTTCTTAAAGTGAGAATTCTCTATTACAAACAATCTTTCTGATCAGTCAGTTTACTCTGAGAGGAGCTCTGGCTTCTTGCTAAGCACAGGCAGTTGACTACTCTGTGACTGTGTAGGACAACACATTCATCTCTAGAAGTTACAAGTGTATGGAGCTCTCTTCCTAGGTTATTAGATTGGCCCTGGGGTTCCAATTAACCTCGCCTGTTTGCTGGGGAGAGTGCCCATAGCTTTCATCAGATACTCAAATGAGTCCAAAGAGAGTATAAACATATTCCAGAATCCCTCAGTGAGGAAGAAGCCAGGGAATGTCCTCCTTACCTGTAGCCACCACAAGTCCTGGGGCTGTCTCCTTGCTAGAGATTCTTCCTGAGGAATATGGATTTTCAGAGATCTGCAAGTGCAGGTGTAAGGAGCAGAAGGGCTAAAATGAACCAGAAAAACATAGCTTCATTCCAGGAAACTCCTGACATACACGCCTGTCCTACCAGAGATGGGGCTTCCAGATGTTCATCTTCCAGAAACAGCAAGGTATTGCATGGGAGCCATATACTTAGTTTTGGGCAGGAGTTATCTCTACCTGAGATAGCCAGGATGTTCGTATCAGATGCTACGCTGAGCACCATTCACAGGCTCGTTCCTCTCATTGCTCCCCCCACAATTGTAGGCCTTCCCCTCTCTTCCTCACCCTCACCCTATCCATCATGGGCCAGCTCATGGTTGGCTTATGAAGCCTCTCTAATCATCCCTTCCCACAAGATGACACTGACCTTCTCCCATATCTAATCCTGACCATCACACTCTGCTTCTTGGAACGCTAAGGGGCCACTGGGAGGGATGAAAGGGGAAGCTAAGAGAAACAGTCTCCAGGTCCTCTGCTCTCTTCTTTAACCAGATTGTCTCCATTTCTATTTGTTTTGTGTGTGGTTCCTGTTGACAATTTTACTTAAAATGTTTGAAGTCATTATCTAAAACTCATCTAAGTTTCTGTTGTTTATTAATTTACTTATTTATCCTCATTAGAGCATTCTTAAAAGTGATTGGGGATTTGTAGAAATGTATCCTATATAATAAATAAAAATAAGATGATGAAATTGGAACAAAGAAAAATAGGTTAGGAAAATAAGATGAAGCCATGGGTAAGGTTTGGGGAAAGAAATGAATGCTGTGACCAGCTCCTAGAGGTAGGCACCCATTTATCTCTGACCTTCCTAGTACCCCAAGCAGAAAACACAGAGTTGGACTGAAAACTACAAAAGGGAAAGGCCCTGTCTGCCCTATTTACCACTATATGCCCAGTTTTTAAGATAATGTCTAAAATGTGACAAGTAGTCAATAAATCTTTTTGAATAAGTGGCAAAAGGCAACTTTTTTGCTAAGGAGAAACATAACCATTTCTGGGACCTTAGAAGAGTTTCTTGCATAGGTCTTCATTAAGAGGCTTTCACTGTTAATTATGTGTCTTCCCTCCCCACCTAGAGTTGCAGCACCTGAGGGCAGAGACAATGTCTTATACGTCATGTCCTCATAGTGCCTACCCAATATCTCATACAGCAGGAGCCCTGGGAATGCTGATAGATTAACGACTGTCCCATGTGGACACACCAGCCTGACCTTTCCTGAGCTTCCATGGCAACTTTTGCTTACTTTGACATCTATCAAGCACTTATCAAACTGGATCATATCAGCATCAGTTAACAGGTGTGTTACCCCTACTGAGCTCTGTCTGGGACCGTTGAACACAAGCTCTTTCTCTTAAATGTTTCTTTATTACTAGGATTTGGAGAACATAGTATTTTCTCAGTAAAAGTCTGTGGAACTCAACTGAACTTTCCATCCAAGTGATATGGCAGTCTGAGTCTACAGGTCAACACCCTGGGAGTTGCAGGAAATCCCTGCCAAGTACCAGCCAAGATCCTAAGACCCCTGGATGGAAGAAGGCCCCTGACGCAGCATCCCCAGGTAACCAGTCTGCCCTGTGGACCTCACACGAGACTGGGTAACTGACCAGCAGGCAGTGTACTGGGCTTCCTCTCAGGTCCACGTCTGGAGCTTGCAGTAGGCGCCAATCCCTGCCCTTGTTGTAAGTGATGTATGTCTTCACCTGGTCATCCACCTTCTTGTTTGCCAGGAATATCCCTTTGATACCTGCTACCTAGGAAAAAGGGTGAGAGATGGAGAACCATGTTGGGCCAAAATGCCTCTACTCTTCGAGAAGCCCAAGCATTTTCCACAGGGTACAAAAGAGGAGAAGAGGAGGCACACGGTGAGAAATGCCATATGCCATGTGGTCTGAGAGAAGTTTAAGTTCATCTCTGCACCCTCCATCCCCCAATCCAGATGTCCCTTTCCCTCTTATCCATCTATGTTTTCCCACTTTACATGCCTCTGAACCTTGTTCCATGGAACCTATGCTTAATTAACTACTAACATTCCCTCTGTGGTAGAAGTGGCTGATAACAAGTGAAGGAGTCTTCTTTTCTAGAGCATGGACTGTTGCTAACGAGGGCTTATAGACAGGTTTTGAGGGCATCAAGGTATAATTCTTAATGGTGGAAGTCCAGGTACCCCAAGTAGGAGTGAGATAAATATTTTCAAGCAGATGACCTGGTTTGACAACCTGGCGTCTATCTCTGGCTGTGTCACTAGCACACTGTGTGACTCTGGATAACTCATATCAACTTTGGGTCTCAGCCAACAGTCACTGAAATAGGTAGAATAAACCCTGCCCTTCCTTTTTTCCTCAGTTGACTGGCAATGGACACATGAAATAATGCAGAGCTCTCTTGCCAGAGTTCCTGATATATTGGGATTTGCACACTCTTGATATTTTACAGGGAGAAGAGCATTACCACACAACAAGTAGATAGAGGATTAAAAGAGACTGATGATCCAGAAGGTTCTGGAGTGAGTACATATTTGACATGAACTTTTTTTTTTCTTCCTTTTTCCCCCAAAAGCCCCCTGGTACGTAGTTGTATAGTCTTAGTTGTGGGTCCTTTTAGTTGTGACATGTGGGATGCTGCCTCAGCATGGTTTGATGAGCAGTGCCATGTCCGCACCCAGGATTCGAACTGACGAAACACTGGGCCGCCTGCAGTGGAGCTCACGAACTTAACCACTCGACCACGGGGCCAGCCCCTTGAAACAAACTTTTATTCCTTGTATGTCTACGTTGTGGGCCACAAGAACAGATATTGAGAATGACAATACCCTATGCCAAAGAAAACTTCCCTCAACTTCTTGTACAATTCCAGCATGTTTCAAAGCTGAAAGATAATTCAAATAGTTCAAATACATATAAACAAGAGGTTGAATGGCAGATTTTCTGGATAATAGATATCTCAAAATTTTAATTGTATTTATCCCTCTTTCTGTGAGAATCATGGTTAAGTGAGGTTTGCTGCAGCTCTAAGAGACTGCCAGTGGGAAAGGATTCCACAGAAGGAGCTTTTTTAATTTTTTTAATGACATAATTTAGGTGATGAAATAAGAAGGTTTTTTTTTTGGTAACCTGACTGGCCTTGAAAGAGAATGCCAACCAAAATGAAAGCAAACAACAAACAAATGGATGGAGTATGTCAGAAGGAGAACAGAATTATCTGGGAAGGACACCACCAGGGGAATTTGACAAACAGCCAACAACGGAATTGATTGGATTCCTCATTTGAGCAGAGGGTGGGTAAGGAGAGAAGCCAAGGCAGGAGATGGGCAGTGGTGGCAGAGTTATGCCCTTCCAGAGACATACCCTCCCTGCCCTAGCTGCTTAAAGTCAGTGCCACTTTAGGAAGGCTGGCATCTTATATGCTCATTGAGGGGCTATGAGGCCCTCAGATCACCTCAGTCTTTAAAATCAGCTGCAAAGATGTTTCTCTTAAACCTGATGGCTAATTATGCCTCACAGAGAATGGAATGTTTCTTTAGAACCTTCTGCCTGATGGAGGCCTTTTGGTATCCTCTCGTGCAGAGCTGGTGCCTTTTCTGCTGGACCACAGAGTAATGATTCCAGAGAACTCTCTCCCCCAAGCCAGCTGGCTCCCCTCCAATGGGTACCCACTTACTATTCACTTCCTGAAAGAAAATATACAGGTCAGACAGACTCCTGAATCTTCTTTTGCGGGACTCCTGTCACCCCCATGCCCTGCCTCCTAGTTTGATGCACTACAGCATGAATTGCTAGCCATTCAGCCACCTCTTGTCTTCTGGATGAGCATGTTCAGTAAATGGAACGGTCACGACCATATTTTCCTACCACCTGGATGGGCGTTTTCTGTGTGCCCCACATATTCTGAGGGCAAAATCAGGAGAATGGGGGCTGAAAATATATAGGAAGGAGAGATTTTCAGGAAACCCATCTGCAGCTCTGAAGGTGTTTCTCCTGCAGTTACACATAAAGCCACAGCAATCTCCCTCCTGTCTAAAAGAACGGGAACACTTCCCATTTGTATGTGGATTGTGCAAATCCCTTACATTATTACTGAATTGCTTCTTGGCTCCATATCTTGCATAAATGGACTATAAGTTTGGAGGGCACTTTGCTTTTGTGTACCCCAGGCCAAGAGCTTTCAAACTTTTTGACTGCAACCAAGTATGAAATACATCTATACTGAGCCTGGTAGACCCATACCCATATATGCATGTATGTGTACACACGTAGGTACATATATGTCTCTGACACAAAAATATCAGGAAACACTACTTATCCTTACTCACTATATACAATGTAAAGGAATTGGAAAATGAGACACATATTTTAACTCTTCTCCATCCAAGGAGGTATACTGCATCTAATGAACTTTAAACATGCTTCCTCCCACTGTTGCTCGAACTCAGAAGCATGGCTGCTGCCCTTGGCCCCAGCAGTTGAAGGAGAAGGATACCAGCTTGGTGCCCACAGCAGAGGGTAGTACAGGGTGTCAGGTCTTCATGGGCCACCTTCCCCCAGGGAATCAATTTGAATTGTAAAGGGAAGCTGACAGTGGCCCATTGGCAGAGCACTGAGTCCAGGTGGCACCGTCATCTGTCGCTCACTTCCCTGAGCCCTCAGGATAAGGAATCCAGGGCTCCACTGAGAAAAGCAATTACTATGGTCTTCCTTGGGCTGTCCCTAGAGTCGGGCCTGTGGGGAGGGGCCGACGAAGGTCATTTGGGAAAAACGTCCCTGTGGAGTCTATAAGCGGCTGTCCATCTGGCCAAAGATGAGTCAGCTAAGGTCACGGTAAAGCAGAAGGTAGAGGGCAAGCACTAGAAGGAAGCAAGGAAACGTCAATAAGATGAGCAAAGAGACCGGAGCACTAAGGACGGCTCAGAGAGTTGCATTTTATCCTTCTAAGTATAGTGGGGTCAACCTGATTACTCATTAGGAGTTTCAAATTATACCCACAGGGAGGTACCACGAGGCCCCTATCAGAATGGCTATACACACGCACATACACAACTGCTAATGCCAAGCATTGAGGAAGATGTGAAGCAACTGGAACTCCCATCCATCTTTGGTGGGGATGCAAAATGAAATTGCCACTTTAGAAATACATCGGTGGCTTTTTACAAACATACACCCACATTCAACCCAGCAATTCTACTCCTAGGCATTTATCCATGAGAAATAAAAACTTGTGCTCATGTGAATGTTTATAGAAGTTTTAGTCATAATCATACAAAACTGAAAACAACTTAAAGGTCCTTCAGCTGGTGAATGAGTAAACAAACTATGGTACATTCACACAATGGAATACTACTCAGCAATAAAAAGGAACATCTATTGATGCTCAACAACATGGGTGAATCTCAAATGCATTATTCTTTTTTTTTTTTTTTTAAAGATTTTTTTTTTCCTTTTTCTCCCCAAAGCCCCCCAGTACATAGTTGTATATTCTTCGTTGTGGGTCCTTCTAGTTGTGGCATGTGGGATGCTGCCTCAGCGTGGTTTGATGAGCAGTGCCATGTCCGCGCCCAGGATTCGAACCAACGAAACACTGGGCTGCCTGCAGTGGAGCACGCGAGCTTAACCACCCGGCCACGGGGCCAGCCCCTCAAATGCATTATTCTAAGCGAAAGAAGCCAGATTCAAAACACTGTCTACTGAAGGATTCCATCCAGATGACACTCTAGAAAAGGCAAAATTGCAGAGAGAGAGAGATCAGACTGGTGATTGCCAGTGACTTTGGTGGGGAGGAGGATTGACTATAAAAGAGTTATAAGAAGGAATATTTTTGGGGTAACAGAACAGTTCTGTATCTTGTTTATGGGGGTAATTAAACAACTGTATACCCCTGTCAAAACTTATAGAACTGTATACCAAAATGGGTAAATTTTACTGCATATAGATTATACTTCAAGAAAAAAATTAACGTGGAAACAAATGCATAGTGGGAAGAGCCTGAACTTTTTAGTAAAATAGACATGGGTTCATTCAAATGTAGAACTACCATTTACTAGCTGTGTGATCTGAGCTAAGTTACTAAACTCTGCATCTCTGTACTCTTATAGGCACAATGGGGAATGATACCTACCACAAGGAGATATTACAATAGATAATAAGAAAAAACCTATAAATTGTTTATGCAGTACAATACCATAGCCACTAGCCACATATGACTACTGAGCACTTGAAATGTGGCCAACGGGACTACAAAATTGATTTGTAATTTTATTTAATTTTAACCAATTTAAACTTAAATTTTAAAAATGATACCTGATTTAGTTATTGGCAAACTTTTAAGTATGTTTGGAATAATTTGGGCATGTGAATCCACTTTTTCTACTGTAAATTTTATGAAATGTAAATGGTGATCGGGTATTTCTGATGAAAATTTAGCACATGAATTGAGACGTGTGGGAAGTGTAAAATACACCTGGGATTTTGTAGACTTAGTATTGAAAAAATATAAAATATCTCATTAGTAATTTTTTGTATTTAGTATATACTGAAATGATATTTTGGTTAAATAAATTGTATGATTACAATTAACTTCACTTGCTTCTTTTTACTTTTTTAATGTGGGTAGTAGAAAATTTAGAAGTGCGTATGTTGCTTGCATTATATATTTACTCAATGATGCTGGTCTAAGACATTGCCTGGTATGCTGCTGCTATTATTATAAGGAGTTACAAATTGGGTGCTTAATATCCAGGAAAGCATTGAAGAAAACCCTTCAGATCAGCAGTTCAGAGCATGTGTCTGTAATATAACTGAGGGTGTTCAAAAGAATATTTGTTTCTTGATGTATCAGTAGGGAGCAACTAGGAAGAAATGTCATTTATAGTTAGGATGTGGAGGCACCCCAACAGAGCTCTATATGAAATGTGTCAGAGGAATCATGATGAGCACACATGATGGACTATACTCACCGTCAACACCAGCCTTGTTTTGATAGAGTGGGCTCTGACATCTTAAAGAAGAGATTATTACTTGACTTTCAAGAATTACATTCTTGCGGGCCGAGCCCAGTGGTGTAGTGGTTAAGTTTGCACACTCTGCTTTGGTGGCCTGGGGTTTGATGGTGCGGATCCTGGGCATGGACCTAGCACCACCCATCAAGCCACATTGTGGCAGCATCCCACATAAAATAGGGGAGATGTTAGCTCAGGGCCAATCTTCTTCTCAAAAAAAAGGAAGAAAGAATTATGTTCTCCCCTGATTAGTAATTACAGCCACGATGATATTGTACTTTGAAGCAAGGATTGAAGAGAAAACAAGCAAGTGACTCTCTGTACAGCAGGAGACTGCTCCAACAGACCGGGAAACAGACCATGTCTCCACCTTACTAGGTTTTAGAGAGTTCAGGGGGTTGATCCCCATTGGTATCCAAGGTCTCTCAGTGCCAAGACCTGCAAGGTGAATTCTCAAATAAGTTCTCACTTTCTCTGTCCCCTTCCCAATGTAAAGAAGAGGCACTTGAGAGGTCCACGTGGAAGATGGAGTGACACATCAGTAGTTTTAAGTGACCATGGTCAGTCCCAGCCACCTCACATCCACGTTACCTAAAGGCATCCCTGGCATTTCAGAAAAGTGAAAATAGATGTAGTATCCTATTACATTATAATTTAAAGTTACACATTAACTTGCACAGAGAACTGCATCATGCATGCGCATATCATTTGCTAGATATGTAGACAAAGGAGAAAAACATAGACAAGTACTTTCACAGAGAATAAATGCCAACTTTTCAGTCAACCTCTTCACTAGTATCTTTATAGTCTTTATCCCCACTATTTCTCAAGGTCACTCAACATTTCACAAAAATGGACCTCTACTCATCAGACTCTGGTTTTCTTTTCATGCTGGAACTCCACCAGGCATGCCTTTTTCCCAGTCTCCAATAATTCCCCTATTAAGCCAACTCATCTACAAGTCTCCCCAAATTCCTCAAGGTAGAACTAACCTTCCTGCTTAGTGATCCCACAATATGGGAGAATTGCACCTCTAATCCAAGTTAGACCGTGATCACTATTAGGGTAAATAGTCACTCTTATATCTTTCCAGTAGCTTGTGAGTCTCATGCACCAGCCTCATCTCATCAAACAAAATACACTCCAAGAAAGTGTGTTAATTTAGCTGAATTGAATGTGAAAGCTTACTGGTTTTCCCAGCTGCTTTACTCAAGGGCATTCAGAGTCCAGAAAAATTATAGTCTCTTTGCTAAGTGGCCATATGGTACACAATCTCAGTTTCTATGAGAATATCCACTGAATAAGGTTAAAGTCTAATGACTCCTAGAGACTAATTAAATTGAGCTTTATCTCCAAATCACAGAATGTATCTCCAGGTGCAAAACAGTATCGCCCTCTAAAAACTTTCAATATGGTCATGGGTCTAGATTACGTCAGGATCCAATTTATTCCCTTGGTATTAAATTCCTTCTAGAATCTGAACTCCAACTACTTATCCAGCACTTATTCCTATACTTGATAAGCATCTATCTTACACAATTAGACTGACTGGCTCATAGTCACACAAATCTACACCACCTGTCCAATTCTTGGCTCATGCCATTCTTGACATTTGGAATGCCTTCCACTTCTTCCCTTCTTCCACCCCAGAGTGAAAAGACTGATCAGATTGGTAACATTGAGAAAAAGAACTAGGCAGGTATAGCTCCTCCCCATCTCCAGTATTTTTGGGATCTGCCTGCAAAGATCATATCCTCTGTATCTCAGTGCTATGGTGTCATAGGGACAGGTTTCCAGAGTAGAGATTGTCATTTTCTATTTCTTCCAGTGACTGGATGGATGAGTCCAATTCTGGGCACAGCATTAACAAACCCACTTCCTCCTACATAAGTTAAAAAGGCAATAAAGCTGACATTTGCTCTCCACTTGTCTCACCATTTGTCTCTGTCTCAGTTGGTTGCAATCTTGGGCAGATAAAAGAGGAACTTTGTTTATTGACCCCCTCAAAGCCCAACAAGCTAGACTGCAAGCTCCCTGATGGTAAGAACCATTGCCTTCCTCATGGGCTTGAACACAACATAGGGGCACAATCAACCCTGATAAAATTGAATGGAGAATGAGCTCTACAGTGCTTGTTTTAGAGAATTTGCCTTGCCTGGTACATCTTGCTTCTCTACAGATGCAATGACACCATGCATTTTTTTCTCCAACAAGAGTGAAAATGCAAGACCGACTTCAGCAAGAAGAAAAAAATTACACGTATCTAGGCACATTCTTCATTTTGATTTATGTTCCACTTTGGATCACAGTGTCTCAGTGTTCTAAATGACCAAGGAGTTTCAGACTCCCTTTCTTAGAAAAGGAACAGCACTGTGGCAAACTCATCCACTGTATCAGTGGGGTCAGAGACATAGGGATTTCTCAACTGAAGGGTCATCTGCAGCAATCTCTACACTCTCCTATTTGGGATCTGACCACAGGAGTATGAATAGTGCCGTTATCTCTATAGCCTCACTTATACAAACAGGAACTTGGTTGGAATGGCAACGTTCAGTCCTGGGAACATTCATCCAAACCTTGCCAGGAGATGTGACGTACTGCCCAGCAACAAAGGTATATTTCTGTTTCCTGGCATAATTAGAGACATGGAGATGTAAGCTTCCCAAAACCATTTACACCCCTTGGTTATCTCTACCAGTCTTCACAACTCTAGGAAGAAATCTGGGACATTTCCCAAACTGAGACCTTGTTGTTAAAGGAACTATTTCAGAACTTGTCAACTATCTCCTAGGAAATCAGGATAGTTCTACTGATTTTGTTTTATAACCAGCAACATCCACTTCTATTTTTTTTAATGTACTTCCATTCGCCTTTGTGTAATCCTCTTTCTACCTATTAAAATAACTGGAATCTTAAATGTTTCTACCACTCTCAGTAACTGAGCAGCCAAGTTAGATACCAGTGTATGGATGCTGGAACTTTGACAGGCACTGCTCAGAAGAGACAACTGTATAAAGCAGAAAGCCAGGCACTGACCTCTCTGTTCTGAAAACCACTCCCACTTCTCAAAGAGGAAAACTCACAAGGGATCATCTCACCCAAGCCATCTGAGGTTACCACTCACAACAGACAACTTGTCTTTCCACGAATGAATGACCTCAACCAGCACAGCCTGTGTGAGTTTGACCACCAGTCATTAGTGAATCTTGGATAAGGAGACACCCTTTCTTTGCTCAAATCTGTCCATCACAGTGAGGTGGTCAGTCATGTGCCCTCACTGTGGCCAGGGCTGTCAATGGTCACACACTGTCACTCGATGTATTAAAAAGCACTACATCCTTAGGATCACTGAAACAATTAGTTTTTCTCTCATTCCTATGTAGAGTCACTTGGTTTCCTAGATAAATTATTCTTTAACTCATGATCACATTTAAAAACAAAACCTCAATATAAGTGAAAACTCAGTAAGGCGATCACATTAAAAACAGTAACAACTCAATATAAGTCAAGGCCAGTTCTTCACCATACCAAGACGGTGGCATCTGGTGGCATTTTAGGGAAACCTTCATGCTCAGCACTGATATTCACTTTTCTTTTCCTATAAAATTTGTTCATAAAACATGATTTTCCAAATAACTTAAGAGTCCATAAGAAGCAGCATACAGTTGAAAAAGGGACTTATGAGATCACATCTAGGCCAGGTATCTTCATGTCTGGCTTGTAATCATGCTCATACATACAAGAACACCGACTCTAGCTGCCATTCGCTGAGAGTTGATTGAGTCAACCAGCACACTAGTTGCTTTATATACATTATCTCTTATTCTCACAACAATATCCTTAGGTAAATATTTTATTCCCATTTTACAGGTGAATGAATTGAAGCAAAAAGACATTAAGTTCTCTGTCCAAAGTCACACAATTGCTAAGTGGTACAGTTGAGATCTGAACCCAGGACTATGTGACTCCAACGCTTGCGTTTTTACCATTAACACTCATGAAAAAGAGAGGCAGATCCAAGTGCAGGCTACATACCTCATACAGCTCAATAATGATGTTTCCCATTAGACCTCGGCTGCTCTTAATGTTCTCCATGGCCAAGGTGAAGTAGATACCACGGGTGTCTGAGATGTAGAGGTTGTATGTGTCGTTCTGGTTCCATTCTTGGACTGCTGCAAACACTTGGTTCTCATCGGTACTGATGATGTGCATGTCCTGTAAGAAGACAGCAGGTCTGTAGGGCAGCAGATATCCGCATCTCCCTGCCCATCGGGACCCAGAGTAATTATAATGACTTACAAAATGGTTGAGAAGAAGCTTGAGTTATAGGCAATGTTAAACAATTCTGTGTCGGACCAAGGGTATAAATTTTAAGTGTCATGATTTCTGTTCCTTGCTAAGCAACAGTAAGATGGGTATAAAGGGCTTTGGTGGGTATCCTTTTCCATGGCTTCAAGGGATTCATCAACTTTCATTTTTTATTTTTATATCTGAAAGTTAGTGTTGGTGCTAACGGAGACATTCAGCCTTGCAAGAGGAAACTGACACTTGCAAAGAAGACAGGCCTATCCCTTTGTTAGATCTTCATTTATATTTTCAAACTTTTTAGTGCAATAGTTTCCACACTTTTCTTTGGAATATTCAGAGTCATGGGGGTTTCAAGAAGGGTGGCATGGAGGCATAGCCAATGGGTGGGGCTCTGGACATTCAACTCTGTTTCAACCAGAGCAGCATCACATGAATCTGTTTTCTACTGAAGTTCTGTGTAATGTTTTATGAGTGAAAGGTGAGGGGGATTCTGTTACTAATACAATAATATTTGAAAATCATGGATATAGAGGTAAGGACACTCAACTTGGAATTCAGCCTTCTGGTTCATGATATAAGCTCTGCTATAAGTCAGCTGTACAATGTTGAATGTAACAGTCTCCATGAGCTTCAATTTCCTCACCAAAATAGTGAGGAGGTTGTGCTACCAATGAAAATAGTTAATATTTGGCACAATTCTAAGTCATCTAAAAGTATTATTTCAATTAAAAGTCAAAATAATTCTATAATGGAAGTAGTATGATTAATCTCATTTTACTGAGGAATAAACTAGGGCACACAGAAGTTCACCAACTTGTTTCAGATTACATAGTTCATAAGTGGCAGAACCAGGTTTTGAACCTCTGTGATATGACTCTAACCTCACTGCTAGCTTCTAACCATTTGGATATATAGTCTCTAGATCAGAAGTTGGAAACCAAAGACTCATGAAATGAATATGAATCACTAATGTTTGGGTGGCCATATCCTCTACCGAATACCTGAAAATATAGTCATTTATGTGGAGTCAGCACTCATTGGAGTCTCTGCCTCACATATGCAAATATTCTTTACACATTACACATTACACATTAATTTTAACTTCCTTGTCCCTGAAGTCACTTCCTGGTCCCTGAAGTCACTTGACTTTGTATTTCTGGAGTGGATCATTTCCAAAATCAAATCTAATAGTTCAAATTCAAAATAGCTTGCAAAAGCTAGTTTGCATACATGGCTAGGCACTGTACAGAGATTATCACAGACTCAAGTCCTCACTGAATGAACTTACACTGTCAGGAGCGAATATTGACATGGATAAACATTTGACAAGATGGGAGTAGTTGAACAAATGCAGAATTATAAAAATGTATATGCCAAAGAGTAGTATCCCAGGAAAGTGAAGGAGAGGCACCCTCGTCCCTGTGGTGGAGAGCACTGGTAGCAGGGACACAGCAATTGGAGTCAACAGTAAATAAAAATAATCAGGCTGGATGCAGCCAGTACTTTATTTGACCACCGTTTCCCAGAAATGGTTTCAACAAAAAAAAGGAGGCAGCAACGTCTATCATGTCAGAACCATGGAAAGCTCCTCTAGGATGATTTTTAAAAGGAGCAAGTCCATTTGATTTGGACAACCAGGAGGTGGGAAAGTGAGAAAGCAAGTTCTGGATCTTTTCATTGGAGATTCTCTGTTAGCCTCTGGCCCTGAACTCCCTAGGTCACCTTGACTAAGATCCCACTTGCTCATTTGTGCTTACACACCTTGTAGAATTACAGGTTCCTGGGGAGCCGCTTAAAAATGGAAATAAGGCTTACTCTTAAAAACCATGTGATGAAATCGTGCTGTGTTGGTGTGGAATGAAAGCCCAAGAACCCAGTAGGTGGGGAAATAGCAGCTGCAGGAAATACGGATTAAATCCACTTACCCTGTTAAAAATGCAATAGAAATGCCTGGCTTTTCCCAGATGTTTTGGTCATAAAAATGAATGAGTTAAGTTATTTCAGACTAAACTAATGTAAAAGAAGTGGAACAAAACAACTTAAAACACTAGGGCATGGCCAGGACTAATCCTGCCAGACTTGCTGTGAGTGCATCTAAGTTTAGAGCTGCGCTGGGACTGTGTCACCTGGTGAGGAGGTACTCCAGGCCCTGAGGTGGAATGAGGCTCTCTGGCATCTAGGATTCTGGGATGTCTGCTTGAGAAATCCTTAATTTGCCAAAGCCACTTAGCTAATAAAGGATATTACTTAGATTTAAACTCATCACTATGTGAATGAAAACAATAAACTCCATAGCAATGGGGGTTTATCTTTAGAGTGCATCAAAATGACTTGGAGATCTTAACAGTATGCAGACTCGTAAGTCCCACCGCTGAGATTCTGATTCAGTGTGTCTGATGTGGAGCCCTAGATACCACCATCAGAACAAGCCCTCCAGATGATTCTGGAGTACGCAGTCTGGGCATCACTCTTTGAAAAGTTCTGAACTATGTGTCTCTCCAAATAGGTCTTACAGTAGACTAGGAGTCAATTAATAATAACCAGAATATCAAGCCTTCAAGAACAAGGAAAATCATTAATAGTTAAAATTGGTTCAATAGGAATCTGAATGATAATAAAGCTTATTTCTTGAATCTTGCTACCTTAATCTTATTCCAAAGCTTGCGTCACCTCCTTATTAAGACAACCTTGCTAGTCCTGAGAACATGCATGAAAGAGATCTGATTGATGATGAAGAAAGAAACTGAAGGAGGTAAAATGCAGTAAGAGCAAATCCTCATTGAGATTTTACTAAACCTGGAATTTGGAGAGTATGAGACATAACCATAAATATGTTTTTATTTGGAAAACAATGATAAATAACACTTCCCCATACCCTCATAGGAGAGTGCCTGACAACACAGTAATTTGGGAGAATCATAGTTGCCTTCTGAAAACTTAAACTTGTGAATTCCTAGGTGAACAATGGTGAAAATATTTCCCTGCTCTTAAAAAATTTTCTTGTAATCTTGGCCTAATGTAACTTCACTCATTACGGAAACTCCCATGTTCTTCAGCATTTGTCATGTGCCAAACATTATAAGAGAAATACAGAGGAACAAAGTGTAGAAGCTGACCTCAAGAAGATGCCCACCTGGTGGTGGAGACATCACCTACTCTTGTGGTCTTTTGTGAATTTGACTAGGTACTGCAATAGGAGTTCGGAAAATGGTGTTAGGAGTACAAAGGCTTATAGGTGAGAGAGAGGCTGGAGCCTTCAAGGAAATGCATGGAACTTGGAATAGCTTTAAAGCAGTTTTCCTCTGAGGGAGGAGAAGAAAGGGAGTGGCCACATCACAAGGGGTCTGTAAGGCACACCTGAGTTTTACCCAGAAGGAAGTAAAAAGCTATCACAAGACTTTAGGCAGGGGAAAGGGAGGACTAGAGCTGATCACTGCAGAGATTTGATTGGAGAAAATCAGCTTCATTGCATGGTCACGTTCATTGTGGGAGCAGTGTGAAGACTGGATTTAAGTAGGGCAGGGAGGAAGCCTTCAAAGGTGACTGCAACAATCTAGGTAGTAACACATGAGGGCCTGAACTAAGGAAGTAGGTTTTCCATGAGAATCCTACGAACTGGACTAGTGAGATATTAAGGAGGTAGAACGTACAGGGAATAACGCAGAAGGACATGTCTTTAGCATCTCAGGTATCTGACTTACAAAATTCTCTGGTTTTTTTACAGTGTCCATTACAATCACAATTAAATAATCACTTGTATAATTATTTGTTTGAATGTCTCTCTCATTAGACTGTACATTCGCAGAGGGCAGACACTATGTCTTTCATATTTATCACTTTATTTCTAGTACTTACCATGGTATCTAGCACACAGTAGACATCCAAAAAAGTGTATTGAATAAATAAATGGAGTATGTATGTAAACATGGAAGAAGGATAAGATATAAGCGATATAAGGTAGAGACTATGAGCTCATTTCTGGAGTTTTTAAATGGGACCTTAAGGGGATGTACTTCAGATAGGCAATTGGACATATAGTCCAGAGTTCATTGGAGAGATATGGGCTGGGGCTGTGGATACAGGAGTCATCAATATAAAGAGAAGGGATAAGATCACTCAGGAACCATGCAGAATGCAAGGAGAACTTAAGGATGTCATCTTTTAAAGGCTGGCAAAGGAAGGGGATCCAGAAATGAAACTCAGAGTAAAATACTGCCAAAGGGGAGAGTATCAGGTATGGATATGTTTTTTCCAATAGTGTCAAATGCTCCAGAGAGGTAAAAAAAGATAAAGATGTAGAAATGTCTGTTGGATTTGGCATGTAGGCGGCCCCTGGTTACAAAGGCTAGAGGATTTTTAGTGGAATAGTAGAGAGATGGGTGTGGGAGAGCAGAGGGCAAATGGCAGTGGGTTGAAGAGTCAATAGAAACGGAAAAAGAGGTTAGAATTACAGATAACTCTTTAAGAAGTGCGGCTGGGCTGTGACACAGCAAAGAAGGAGAAATCACTATTTGGGGAAATGTAAAAAGTAAGGAAAAGTTTCCTAAGGAAATTAAGGAAAAGGTTAATATCATTACCATTATCATTATAATAAATTTTCTAAAACATATTTCCCTCTCCTCTCTTTTATTATTCAAAATGGGATTAATCATATTCTACTGCTGAATAAAAACAAAGCCAGACTGAGGTAAGGAGAGACTTTGAAAAGATTACTGCAATAGAGAGATCACTCCAACCATAATATCTGCAAGCACCTCAGAGTGAAGGCAGAAAAGAATTACTTTTAGAGAGAAAAGTAAAAGAAGGCTAGAAGGAACTGGGTGTGGGGAGCGGAGTGAGCAGGTGGCACGATCCAGCAGTTAAATAGGAAAACTGTTTTCTTTAGGGTCAGGTGATTCTCAGAGAGGCTGTTGAGAGGAGTTGTTCTGAGTTCCAGCGCTTGCTTGGGCTCCCAGGGCTCGTGTATGCTCAAGAGTGGGCCACAGTTCAGGGGCTTGGGCGAAGGAGGAAGGCTGGACAAATTTGGTCAAGTCAAATTAGCAGGCATTTTCTCTAGATAGGTCAGTGGGACAGACAGTTCAGCTAATCAGTTATGAGACAAAGAATGGGAATCTGGTCTTGCCATAGGTAAACACAGCGACATATGAGTCTTATCAAGGCAATGCGGAAGGGGGTTCTTTGCAGTAAGCCATGCCCAGGAACACAATAGGGCAGGGGAGTTTCTTAAAAGTTGCTGTTTTCCAGGATCCCAGTGCTCAGGAAACGTGCACCATTGTCATTATCAAACTGAGTCTCATATAGAAAAAAATAAATAAAACCCAGCAATTTTTCGCTTGTAGAAACGACTATTAGAGTAGCAAGTTAAGAAAAAATCCAGAGTCTAAGAGACAAAAGACAGTCTCTCAGACTCCGAATGGTAAAGTGAGGGCACACTGAGCCCCAGGACAGGCTGGGGAGCACAGAGCTCCTCCCCAGGAGGGAATATGCCCTCTGGATCACACTCCTTCTTTAGATGCAGCCAGCACTTTACACTTGACCAACAATGAGCCTGAATCCTTGCACCTCTGTCAAATAGTATCATGATGCCCATTTCACAGATGAAAAGACCTGGGCTCGTGGATAAGAAAGTGGCAGAGCTGGGATGAAAGGAGGGTTTCTGCTCATTAGCTCCATCATCTTTTCCCTAGGCTGCTGTGGCTCCCTGTCAGCTGTCTCCCCACCCTCTCCTGGTGGGCGCTTTTCATGGCTATGGGACTGAGAGTGCTAGCCCGATGCCCAGGGACTGGGCTATGGAGGACTCAGTACAAGGTTGCTGCTCCTGGTAATGCTGTTCATTACTAATGGCATTCATTTCATACTCTGAAAAACACTCCAAAGCCACAGAGTGCCCCAGGAGAGAGTATTTTGAACAGACAGGCTGGGAGTAGAGGTGTGAGGGTAATGATGACAGGGAGCTTTTCATGTTTTTATTTTTAAGCAAGATGCCCAGCAGCCGCCACAGCACCACATGGAACAGCAACAACTTGCTTAAAAGCCATTTTCATTTTTAAACAATGAAAAGAACCAATCTCCCTCCACCCCCTCTGTCCTCACCTCCTCAGCCTAGGCTATGAAAATCTGGGCCAATGCTGACTAATAAAGGGGATCAATAACCATCCAGCTATTTTCACAGCAGCCCTCATATTAATGACAAGCTGAACTAGATGAAGTTCTATAAAAGGGGCCGCATGGACAGTACTCCACCACAATAAATTGCCATGGGGTTGCTAATCACTAATGGAGTGTTCTGGGTTGTGATCAATTCCGGGCTTCATTTGTCCCCACCTGCAGCTACACTGCCCAGGGGAGTGAACTGTTTGCTTTCCTGAGAAGGTTAAAAATACATAAAATATGCACACATACAGAGGCAAAATGGGCCCTACACTGGGAGATGGCTTAGAATGTTCCCAAAACTCTTCTCCTGGGCCAATACATGGAGATCATCAGATTACTGTGAGGGGTCATTCTCCTTCAGAAAGAGCATGATTATGAATTTCTCCTTCCTCATAATCTCCAGACAGAGACACTTCTTTCCTGCTTGAATTTAGAATAGTTGAGGGGTACGTCCTGGAACCACAATACTATAAAATGGTCCTACAAAAGCCAATGGCCGAGAGGGTAGAGAAAATGAGAAATCAATTCCCATGCCTCCTGAGGCTACTTAATACAGTCCCTGTCCATCTCATCTGCTTCTCCACCTCTCTCTCTCTGTAAGCCAGTCTCTCAAGATGTTTTTTAGTTTGTTAAATAAACCATACTCTCTCTTAAAATAGAGGCTGTGCATTTATTTTCTACTGCCTTCCCCAATCCTTGTTTGTAGGGTTAACTCCTCATCCCTCTTGTATCAACTTAAACATCACTTTCCTTAGGAAGCTTGGCCTCACTATCCATATTTGGTTAGTTCTAACTATTAAGCTGCAATAGCCCTTGATCTTCTATGTCCATAACACTCCCTACATCTACCACTGCTTGTTCAGTGTCTCTCTTCTCTACTAGAACACAAGCTCCATGAAGCAGGGACTGTTGGTGTCTTACTCACTACTCCCTCCGTAGAGCTTAGTTCAGTGCCTGGCACAGGGTAAAAACTTAAATGGAAGAAAGAAGAGTTCAATGGATGAATGAAAGAAGAAACAAATGAACGAATGGATTCATACATGCATACACGAATAGCTAAATGAATAAAGTGACTGGGGGTAGACAATTATCCATTTTCTTATCCCATAATCCCTCCTACCTCTGTACTCATTTAGCCTTTCATAATATGTTTCCTAGCACCAGCTTAGAGACCCAGTCTTTGAAACATTACATTTGATATGTGCCCAACCTGAGACTTTGTTTCTCTGTAGCCTCATTAGGTGATACAATTATATTGTGTCCATGTTCACACTGAGGTTCTAAGATTCATCTCCTCCCAGAAGCCAATGTTCACAAGGGATGAGGTCGCCAAAGTTTTCTGATTTTCCAATAGAAGAGTTAAAATGCAATTATTTGACATTAACATTATAGTGAATTATTCCTTTTTAATTACTCATAGTGGCAGAAGGGAGCTGAAGCATAGGCAATGCATTTATATTTAGCATTAAAATGTAGAGAGAGACGAAAACCGCAAGACTCATCTGTGCACCTTTATGCACACAGACACACAGCACCTGTGCTCCCGCCTGGGCTATTCTGAGCCTGGCCCTCTATTTGGCAGTAAGGCCCTTGCAAAAGAGAGGGGCCCTCAGAAGAGATTCCCATGCTCGTGCACCTTTCACTACCACCCCTGGGAAATCACCCAAGGTTAAATCAGCTGTTTGAGTCATAGGAAATGAAAGCTCTTGCCTGCATACCCTGCTGAGATGGGAATACAGAACCCAGGTTCAGCAACATCAGCAGAGGCCAAATCCCGCAGTAGTAAGTCAGACTGAATGCCAGCTGTCTCCCAGGCAGAACTCAAACCCCCGTGGCAGCCCAAAAAGGCAGCCTCTCCCTGCTGGGTGGTCTGGCAGGACCAAGGACAGCAGGTGGTGCGTACCTTCGGCAGCGAGTACTTGGGTAACTTTATCTGAGCGAAGGCCTCTCTTCTATAGGACACGTAGTAGCTGGCTCTTCCACCAGTTGTTACCTGGATCATGGGGGAAATACAAAGAGGTTTTAGATGGGCCACGGATCATGGCCAAGATGCAAAGTATTAGCCTTTCCATCAACAGCGACAATAGGTTTGTGACAACCTTTTAGAGAATACCCCTTGCTGGCTTTGAGTCTCCAGTCCCACAGCACCCTGAGTGGCTCCCAGGTCATAGTGTTTAGACAATAAATGGGCAATTACAACAGTCTTTCTCCATGACTGTCGCTTCCCAAGAGAGCAGGGACTCTGCATTTGGTCACTGTGCCCTGCATAGGGTACACACCTAATAAATATTTTCAGCTGAAAACAAAGAAGCTATCAATGTGGGCCATACTCATGATCTATTTATTCTTTTGTCTTTTTTTTTTTAACAGTTTTTAATCCATCCCAACTATGACATGGTTGTCAAAGGAATTTTTTTTCTGGATCTGAATATCTGCTATTGCTCAAAGTTCTCATTACCTTGAAATTAATTACACTTCTGATCGGAGCACAAATTTTTTCCTTCATATCTACAAATCCATGCATTTAGGACATATTTATTGATTTTTCCATGTGCAAATTACTTAAATGCATCAAAGGTTAGAGAAAGAACTCTAGCTTTGAAAGTCAGAAATCTTAGGTTTGAGTCCCAGCTCCACTGTCTCATGGTTGGGGGAGTCAGGATCTGTAACCTCATTTGTGAAGGGTTGGATTCTTAGAGGAACCTGGAAACCACTCCAAGAAATGATCCTCTGGCCTGGGCTTGCTGAGAAGTCCCGCCAACATGGCACAGCTCTGCAGATGGCTGCTCTCGGCCCAATTATCCTAACTCAGGGGAAATTAATATTCAGCAGAGAAGATAACATAGCCTGTTCAGAGAAAAGAGCAGGAGGACAATAGCAACCAGGCTTCTGTGCTGAGGAGACAATTTATTGGAGGCACACGCTCTCTTCTCACTAAGGTCCAAGCGCTTCCTGGAGACGAGCCAGTCCTCCCACTCTGGCCCAAACCTGGCGCCCATCCACAGCGGCTGCTGGGAGGAGGAGGGGTGTAACATCTCTATTGAAAGCCACCCATCGCTCCTCACTCTGAGAGATGGCATCTCCCATGGCTCCCCCTTGCTCTGCACAGATTGGAAGCCCACAAAGCTGGCACCACAAGCTGCCAAGTAGAACAGATGTTAGAGTCAGCATGAAGGTAGAACCTCGGAAAACACTTGGTGCAAAAACTTTGGCTGTGAACCAGCAGGAGGGACTGGTTTTCTCCCTCACGTTCAACGCTATCCTTACATCTCTATTTTCTAATTAGAGTCATTCTAGTCTTGGATTTCAGGACTTTTTTTTTTTTGATAAGACATCTGTTCTGAATCTATATTGTTCCACATTGGCTTAAAAGATCAATGAGTTGCTGAGAAGTCTTTTTTTTTCTCCTTTTTTAAATGAATCTCAACTGTATAGGACCACATTATAATACAACCCTTGGTCCTAAACCAAGGGTCTCAATCCTTGATTCTACACAGCCCCCATTAGTTCTTGCATGATCTTATTTATTTGCTTGTTTGTTTACTTTGGTTTCATTTTTAATTATAAAACCCAACACATGTAAATATCCCTGCCAACTCAAGAATTAGAGTTATAGTTTTTCAACTTTAGTATGCATCTGAATCACCTGGAAAGCTTGTTCAAACCCAGACTGCTGGGCCCCACCCACAGAGTCTCTAATTCAATAGATCTGGGGCAGGTCCAAGAATTTTCTTTTCTAATATGTTTCCAGGAAATGCTGATGCTGCCGGTCTGGGGACCACACTTTGAGCAGCACACAACCAGGATGTTGACAACTGATAAACACCTCTGTGCCCTGTGCTTCTCACCTGTCCTGACCCCTGTCTTCCTCCCACATTATAGCTACTTGTCTGAATTTTGTGTTTACAATGATGATAAAGTTTTGTTTAAACTGAGGTAAAATCCATATAACAGAAAATTAACCATTTTAAAGTGTACAATTCAGTGGCATTTAGCACATCCACAATGTTGTCCAAACACCACCTCTATCTAGCTCTAAAACATTTTAATCACCCTCAAAGGAGACCCCACAATATAGCCTCTGATCACCTATAATATGCTTAAAAACAAGCTCTCAACAGGACTCTTGAACCTCAGCAAACTTACCTTGGAGAAGAAGACCAGCATCAAAGAAGGCTGGTCCCATCACTGAATGCCGGCCGGAGCTCAGCAACTAGCAGAAGCTTCTTCCCAAAGACCCCAGTCACCTCCACAGGGAACGAGAAGACAGCACCACAGAGCAAGGCTGGGCCCCATGGGGTTTCCACATCACCGAGGGCCGAGGGAGAGCAGAGTGGTCCCCTTGACAGGGTGATTGGTCCCGCCAAGCCGGCAACTCAGCCCAGCCAGGCCTGTTCCAGCCCCACACAAGCACAGACTCTCTTTCTCACAAGCTCACCCGGGAGAGTTTGTGCTTGAGTAAATCATGAAGATGGAAATTACACTTCAGATACATGATGGAATGACCAAAATATTAAGGAACTGCATGAAGCCCTAGGAACCTAGAGGTTCTCTGAGTACCTCGGAGATCATAGTATCTCCCAGAGATGTCAAGCTGGCTCTTGCAGCTCTGTCTTTGTCCTGGCTGTGCTCTCTCCATACCTCTCAAAATCCAGCTGATGCTTTAAACCTCAGTGTAAGACTTGTAGGTTCATGACAGGGTTTGGATGCCACCAATTCATTATAATTTGTCCTTCCTCTCAACTCCTGCACTGTGTTCTTTCTATTTCCACAGCACTTCCAACATTTACTCTTGTGGTATACATATTTCTATAATTACCCCTCTTTGTCTTACTAGAAGGTTGTAACCTCCTTACTCCCAGGCAGCCCTGGTCTCATAGCAGCTGATTAGTTGATACATGATAAAGAAAATAATGATAAAACTGAGTTTACCTACATGTTCCAGAACTGCATGCAGCCCTTACATAAATTACCTAGTTTAATCCTCATGACAACCCTGCAGAGGCTATAAGGCCCTGAGTGACTTGCCCAAGACAATTTTGAACCTACTAAAGTTTGGCTCTAAGCCTGTTCTCTTCCTCCTGTGACTAAGACAAGTCCTCCACTCATCTTACTCATCTCACTGTAAAAACAATACAATATAATTCCTTGATTCCACTATTTTTTTAAAAAACATTTTAAAAATCTCTGTATTTGGCATGTATATTTGTGTTTCTTCATATTCCCAGAAAATCTGTTATGGCATTGACACTGCATCTTAAAAGTGATATCTTCATAGAAAAGAAGAGGTGAGGTAATAAAAACTACCATGCAGTGAAAGCTTATTACACAGAAGATGCTACGATAAACAGTTTATAAACCACATCTCATTTGATTCTAATGATAAATACATAACATATATTACCATATAATTCCATATTACCATACAGATATTTATCATATAATTATATTACCATATATATATATATATATATATAAGGTATCTCTACCTTACAGGTCAGGAAATTGAGGCTGAGCGAGGTCAACTAACTTGCCCAACATCACACAGCCTTTCATTGTCACAGCCAGTATAAGACTCCAGCCTGCGCCCAAGCCCTTAACTAGGAATGAGCATATTTCCAAAATGTCAGGCACAGAGCAGGGGGTCAAGACTTATTGACTAACTGAATAATGAATTGTGATTAATCTGCTTAACCCAAGAGACTTTGAGTTTGATTTCTTCCATTGTATAGACTAAACTATGGATGTAGAGAAGAACTCTCCATGCGTGCCCAGTCCATGGATGGTCACAGGAACTTGCCTCCAATAGATGCCCCAGCACTCCCCCTTGGGAGCAGAATCCTCAGTATTGGGATGATATCAGACTAATGCATTTGCTACCTCTCTGCTATTATTTGCGTGGCTCTCTGGCAACCACACAAGGAAGGACTAAAGTTTAGCAACCGTTAATCTATTTTGATGAACTCTTCTCTTCCTTACAAGCAAATCTGCTGGCACTGTAAATCCTAGAGATTATTACCCCGTTCCCTTTCAGTGACACCTTTTATTTGACATTTGATGAATGTCATCCAATTATTTGCTCTGGGCCCATCCGTCATGCTAAACACAGAATTAGCTGGGTCTTTTCCTCACTAATGACTGGCTCGTTAATCTGATTTTCTGGATTTCCATTTTACAGGTTTCATTGGGCTCCTGGCCAGTGAAAATGATTCCTTTGGACAAAAGCATTGGCCATTAAACACACCTGTCTCTTCTGACTTGTTCCCCCTCCTGCTGTAACCAAGTCTAATCTGACATATCCTTTATTTTTTTCATTTCTCCTTAGTTCTGGATAATGGCTTTCCCTGCAAGAGAGAGAAAAACCTGCCTGAAAAATGGAACCAAAGGGCCTTGAGTCATGTTGAGCCTGTTTCTGCCATTCATAGAAGAAAACTTGTAATGTCTCTAGAATTTGTAAGTGGGTAGAAGTAATTAGAGAAGAGAAGCAGAAACTAACATTTTTTGAGTATCTACTATGTGATGAGTGCTCTATTTTCATGATATTGTTTAATATCGACAATAATAATTATTACTACTAATACTATTATTGTTAATAACATTATTAGTACCATACAAGGTAAAAATATTAATCATATAACTTTTTTTGAGTATTTATTACATGCCAAGCACTGTTCCTCTGTACATACTGGCCCTTGATTTTATGTTCAGGTGAGAAATTGAGGCATAGAGAAGTTATATAACATACTCAAAGACACACAGCAAGTAAACAGTGGAGGTGTTTATCTGACTGCAAAGTTTATGCTGGTCCCTCAGGCTACATGAGATTTCCAAACCTCTCTGTGGAGAGGAATGGATCTCATGTCACTCGGCTTCCAATTTCCCAGGTAAGATACCAACCAACAAGGCAGATCTTTCTACCTGAGGGTTTGTATCAATTTCCCAGCCCTGAGACATCAATGATCTATTGCTGTTGAAGTGAATGGTGCTGCTATTGGAATTTATCAATAAGAGAGACCATAATGGAAATAAATTCGGCTTACACAAGAGCTGTCACCTTCATAGGAAATGACATTCAGAAGCTTTTCCAGCTACAGGACCTTGCTGAGTCCACTATGATAAGAACAATCTGTCTAAGCCAAGAGAAATGACCACCCATATAGGCACAGTTAGCTACTTCTCACCCAGCCTCTGCATTGTTTCCTCCTCCTTAAAGAAACAAAAGGGAACAGCCGAGTTGCTATGACGCACAATTAACTTTTCCAATTTCTTTGCTCATTAATTCTATTCAGATTACTTAAAATAAGTCTTGACAGTTGTTAGGCCTTTCTCTTCCTTTCCACCTACATAATTCCTTCAAAGATCACATTTCGTTTTCAAGAACAAAGAAATAGGCTTCCAACTACTGGGCAGCAAGAGTCAATAAATAGCCATGGGTCTCATCAGATGTTGCTGTAAGTGTCGGGATGGCCCCAGGGGCCTCTGCATGGCAAACTATGTCACCTCTGTCATCTTGAGCTCGTTTTCCAAAACTTTGCTAAAGTATCACACTCTGTGTCTGAATCAAAACTGTAGTACAGCATTTGGAACAAGACACCCTATCAGAAGCTGTCTCCTCTGCCAGACTCTTTGATGTTGAATTTAGTGTTTGTCAAACTTGTGCTTACTCATTTTATGTCTTGGAGGCTCTGTGATAGTAATGTAATATGCAGTTTTATCTGCCTGTTTCTAGAAAGAGGGGGTCTAACATCTAATATAACACACACTGAGGCTGAAACTCTTCGAAATGGATTTGCACATAAAACTTTTTATTGGGGCCCTAACGTTATAGTCCCAAAATAGCTTCACTAAGAATAGATTTGTGGTAAGATAGTTGACAGTGAAACCCATATTGCTCTCTCTTTGTGTGTGTGTGTGTGTGTGTAAGGGAGGAGTTGGAGGGAAGATGCGTACTGAGGTTGCCAGCACACTCATTGGCCAAAAAACACTGACAGATTATCTGCCACCTTCACCAGCCCTGTCAAGAAACTTCTTGGAGCCTTCACTGCTTATTGAAAATGCTAGTAAGGCAAAAAAAAAAAAAAAAAAAAAAAAAAGTTACTAGGTGGTGAGTTAGAAAAGGATGGAGCAAAGACTTTATTTTTTTTACAGCACTAGAAGAAGGATGGGTATGCCTAACTCTCTGAGTCTATTTTTTCAAAATACAATAAAGGGACTGGACTTGATAAGCTTTCAATGACATATTTTCTGAGAGGCCTCTTCCTCTGGTTTTTAAGCATCATAGCACATTGGGTGGCATCCCAGACCTATGTTTGAATCCTGCTTCTGCCACTTGCTGGTTTGGTGACCTTGGACGGGTAAATTAACCTTCCTAATTTCTTCTTCTGGAAAACAGAGATATTAATACTACCTATTGACATGTTATCATGAGGATTAAACACAAAAAAACCTGTAAAGAGCTTTGGCTTGGAACCTGGCTCATAGTAAGTACTCAGTGCATAGTATCTATCCCTTCTGAACTAGAGGCACAGATGCCTGCACCAGTTTAGCATCTTGGAGGCCCTCTGGTGACCGGCCACAGTGATGGTTTATATATGCAAACTAGAGGCTTCAGGAAGTTCCTGGGTAGCCACATGGGCTACCTGGTCAGAGCTGACCAGGGAAAGAGGACCGAATTCTTCTTGTCGCCCTCAGCAAAGATGCCTTTGTGGAGAAGACCACCTAGGGAGACGACAAAGCCAACGTGTTTTGTGCCAGAGATTTGATCATTAATGGCAGCAAGGCTTATCTTCGTGCTCGGGCTTTTAGGATTTAGAAGGAGGGGAAGAAGTTCTCGGGATGCCCACCTGTCCCTTCAAAATAGAAGTTCTTCCTTTTTCCTCTCCTAGTTTTTTGGAGAGTGAAAAGGCAAAGATAATAGGTGCATAAATAAAAAGAACAGATATAGATTTGAATTGTCATCCAGGAGTACAAAATTTGTTAATATAATAACAGATAAAAAGATAAAACCTGAACAATCTACTTCAAGTGCTCTAGATCAGGATGGCAGACCTTCACAAAAAAGAAAACACTCGCCACGGAAACCCTAAAGAGAAATGTGAACACTTACTGTCAAAACACCTCCCCCCTTCCTCTTTCAAAAGTGGCCCTGTGTCTTTTGGATTGTGAATTTAATATGGTTTTGTGAAAGACAGAACTTAAGGGGCTAGAGAAGATATTATAAGGAGTCTGGCTTATATAGTCTCCCTATACTTATATACGTTTTTCTCTTTGACTCAAGATATCACATAACCTATTTTCTTTATACAGGTGGACATTATGAGGTCAGTTAATTGACTGAAATCTTCCCTAGTCACACACTAACCTCTGTCTTTTCTATGGTATCCCAGAATTTCAGAAAATAAAAATAAAATGGTGGGAAGGGGAGGAGGAAAGAAGGTTGTAAGGTCCTGTTATCTGTAACATCTGTGATTCTAGTTTCAACTCAATCGCTTATCAGACATGCAATTTTAGGCATGGTAACTAATCTCTTGGAGTTTCAGCATATTTTTCTATAAAAATGGAAAAATAATAATCCTGCTTCTCTTACAGAGAATTAAATGAAATAAGATAATAAAATGCTTTCACGTAACTGTAAAGTGT
Organism: Equus quagga; assembly: GCF_021613505.1. Lineage (NCBI taxonomy): Eukaryota > Metazoa > Chordata > Mammalia > Perissodactyla > Equidae > Equus > Equus quagga. Next base: position 159,815,421 of record NC_060268.1, on the reverse strand, counting down.
TCCACAAAGATAATGATTAAGACCTTAGGATTGATCTGTAGTATGTACCCAGGCATCCAAAGATTTTAGAAGTATGTTTACTGACAGATTGCTATAGACTGAATGTCTGTGTCCCGTCTAAATGCGTATGTGGAAACCTAATGAGAAATCTCATGTATTTGGAGCTGAAGCCTTTAGGAGATGATTAGGTCATGAGGGCAGAAGCTTCATGAATGAGACTAGTCCTCTTATAAAACAGACTCCACAGAGCTCTCCCACTCCTTCTACCATGTGAGGACACAGCGACAAGATGGCCATCTATGAACTAGGAAGCAGACTCTCACTAGACACCAAAACTGCAAGTGCCTTAATCTTGGACTTCCCAGCCTCCAGAACAGTGAGAAGTAAATTTCTGTTTTTTATAAGCCACCCAGTCTATGGTGTTCTTTTAGGGCAGTCATAACACAGAAATCAAGCTGATCTTCCCGATATGCCCCTCCTACTGGCTGTATAGGGCATTGAGATTTGCCAGTGAGGCTACAGCTATCCACAGCCTGAAAGGTTGGAGGCAATAAGGACTATGAGAAAAGCAGCAGGAAATGGATGGGCAGAGCTATGGAACAGAAGGGTCTTCGGCCAGATGGGATGAATGGCAGGTGCATATAGCTGCTTAGAGGATGATTAATCCTTTTGATAAAGATAATTTAAATATCCCAAAAGGGCAAAGCAAACAAGATCATTAATTTTCTAGAGAAGCAGGGATGCTTGTTTGGGACATGGGATTTCCGAATGGCCTTAGAGATATGTGTGGGCTGCTAGATACAACAGCAAACTACGCCAACATGGGATTTGCATGCTTCATGAGTGAATTCGAGGACAGCAGTGGATGGATTTAAACCATCTGTCAAGAAGTTTCTCAGAAAACACTGCCACCTCCCCAAGAGTGCCACGGATATTTGTGAAATGCCAACTGCTACTTCTCGGAGCTTCCCCATTGCACTCCCCGGGTCACGCCTCTCCTGTCCTCCATCAGCAGCATTACTGTTGGAGAGCCACGCTCTGTGCTCACCAATGTGTATGCACTGTCTGCTGTCATGCACAACGACCCAGTGGAGGAGATACCATGAGCCCCACTTTACTGATAAGTTAACAGACACGTATAAGGTCACGCAGCTCCAAAGTGGTAGAGCCCGGATCTGAGCTTGGGTGTCTAAATCCTGACAATGTCCACTACACTGTGCAATCCTGAATGAGCCTAAAGGGTCTACTCCAGAGATTTCCAAAAAATGGCAGTTTAGGACAGTTATCTGAGGGATTCATCCTGACCCAGATCACTAGAAGGCTCCAGCATCAACAAATTTCACAGTGGCTTATGTCAGAAGCTACTTCCTTAATGACACCTCTCCCACCCCAATTTCCCAGTTGGAATTCATCTTTTCTTCCTCTGATTCCAGGGCTCTTTGTCTGTAGCCCTCTTGTTGTACTTACCAGCCGCGGACCTGAATTATTGGAAAGTGGGCACATCTTAGGTCTTTTGTTGTACATTTGAGGATAGATATTGTGTCTTGTTCCTATTTAATCCTGTCTTAGTACCAGGCCCCCGTGTCATAAGAACTAATCTTTGTAGAGTACTCTATGTCATTGGTTTTCATTACTGGACTGAATCTCACAGGGTGGGAGCACAACCTGTGAGTGAGGTCTAATTACATCCCCATTTTAGAATCAAGGGGCCTGAGGCCCAGACAGACCACTTTAGGTCACCTTGTTACTGAAACGTGAGGCTCAGAGTCAACCTCAGAACTCCTTACTTGAAACCACAAGCTCTTTCGTGTTGCCAGGCTGCTTCAGTCTGTGTTCGCTGAGTCAAGATCAGAAAAACACAAAGTGGAGATAATTGCATGGATTTGTACAAGTGGGTCATGATTTTACATCAAATACTCTTTTGAGTGGTTGGCAACACCACAACATGGAAAACCAGGGCGATAAGAGAGTGTGCTTTCCTGTGGGAACCAGGGAAGCAGATTACAAGATGTTCTTCCCCACCCACTGCCGAATCCACATATTAATTAAGGGTCTGGCCAAATTCACATAATTCCTGGAACACTAATCACGTCTAGATATCTCACTATGGATTCTGGCCCCAATTCTACTATGTGTTACATTTATCAATCAATCACTAAGTACTTATTCAGCACTCTTGTGCCCAGGCTGTGTCAGGTGTGATGGAAGTCACGGGGCTGTGACTTCATCATTTCTTTGTAATAACAAACCTAACATATAAGACATACAAATGACAATATGACACCAGTGATAATACCATGGTACCCTGAGCAGGGTAAAGACTAGGTGCTGTAAAACAGAGAAATCCCCTCCTCAGAACCACAACAGTCTACTCAACTTGTTCTCATGTTCCTTCACCATTAAATCAGGGCTGAGTGATGCAAAGTCCACACCCATCCTATCTCCATCTTACAGATGACATGACTACCACTAGAGATGGCAGAGGGACACAGCTAGAAGAGGGCCGAGCTGGAATTTAAACTCACGTCTGTCTAACTCCAGAGATGCAGGCATAACCACGCTCCTACATCACCCTCCATAGTGTGACATGCATACACACGTGTCCAAGTGTGTGCACACACACACACACACACACATACACCCTGTATGACACAGTATTGAAACAGGTGTTATTTCCACGCCCACTGCCTTAGGAGAAGATTGGCTTCTCAACACTGAAAAACATTCTGTTTGCTGAACAGAGGGATGGATTTGAGGAGAGAAGACCAGAGAAAGCAGGATATGGCTGAACTGTTCTACAAGACAAAGGGAGAGGTGGAGAGAAAAGGCAGAGATAAGGTGGGGATGGATCTTGAAAGAAGAAAAAGATCTCAGCAAAGCTGGAGAGGTTGTGGGAAGAGGAACCAAGAGAGTGAGTCACTGGCTGTTTCCTGAAGAGGTGCTTTGGGGAAATGGCAAGAAATAGTGGGTGTGTTTAGGTTTTATTAAGCATTTTCTGCCGTGCGGTATCTGACATAAACACTCTGCTTCATTTTTGCTCGACATTTTCAATGAAAAGTCTATACTACACTGCTCAATAATCTTATTATAATTTTATTTATTTATTTTTTTAAATCTCTGTAGAGGTGGTTCATGTCAGGAACATAGTTCTGCTTCAAGAAAATGCCTTACAGTTACGGCTGGGTTACCAGGAATTTTATCATTCTGTATCTTTTGGATTATTATTTAGTTCTTTGTGAAAATTAACCAAGAGCCCTGGATCTGAAGCCTAGACACGGATTGCAAACCTCCCCCACCCCTGTTGGCTACTACGGGTCTTGGGGAAAAGCACTTAACTGCGTCCAGACCTCAGCTTCCTCTTAAAACGGACAAGCACACTCACAACATGAGGCCCAACACGTGCCTGACACAAAGCAGGGACTCAAAAGTGTCACATCCCCTATGTTCCTCATCCCTTCACTTCCTGGGTCCAGGTCTCCTCAGCAGGAAGGTCTTCTTCACCTCCTATATCCCAAGATTCCAGGTGGCCAGTCTCTTCTGAGGTCATTCAATGTCTCCACAAACACGTTGTAAGTAGGTATTTTGTTTTAAAGATTTTTGCTCCTATTGGCTGCCTCTTACACAGTTCTTGACCCAATTTGACTCAGACAAATAAGAAAGTACAGGTTGTGACTCTTTCTCATTTAACAGCAGACAAGTGCAGTGATTGAGAAAGAAGGCTTTGGTGGCAGACTGCCTGGGTCAAATCTCCACTCCGCTCTTGACTGGCTGTGTGATCTTGGGAAAATAACCTCTCTGTGCCTCCTCTGTGAAATGAAGGTAAATGTAGGACTTACTTCATAGGAAGTCATAATGATTAAATGCACTAATACATAACTCTAGCTCACACTAGTCACTCATAAGTGTTAGCTATTACTATTACATATAATTGATTCTCCAAGAACTATAGATTATTCAATAAGAAAATTAGCCAGGAGGCAAAAATCACGGAAGAAGGTTGAAGACAAATCTTAAACAAGAAAGTGCTTAGGGGCCGGGCTGGTGGCACAGCAGTGAAGTTTGCACATTCTGTTTCTGCCACACGGGGTTCGCCAGTTTGGATCCTGGGCGCAGACCTATGCACCACTTGTCAAGCCATGCTGTTGCAGGCATCCCACATAAAATAGAAGAAGATGGGCACGGATGTTAGATCAGGGCCAGTCTTCCTCAGCAAAAAGAGGAGGATTGGCAGCAGACGTTAGTTAGGTCAGGGCTAATCTTCCTCAAAGAAAAAAAAGGAAATGCTGAGAACTATAGTGTTTCTCATACAGACGAGTTATGTTAAACCAACTTCACAAGGACTCATTTCAGCTATTTCAGAGAAGTAAGGAAGCCACCACTTCCACGCCTTCCCTCCTACTCCTACACACACACAGAAGCAATTACACAGCACAATGAAATAATAAACACAATCGTATTAAGAGCACTTTGGTTATTTCTGCACACTGCAATCTGGCGGCAATCGCCACCTGGGGCAGGCAGTAAAACTGCAGGCATTTATTCTGGAGAATCGGACAGAGGGCCTTGGGTATGACAGACTTTCCATTCTAATTGCGTTTGTGGAACTACCACTGCGCATTATTACAAGATGTGCATGCTTTCCGAAAACATTTTTCCGAGAAGAAAGTGGAAGCAATGTTGCCCGGCCTCGAGAGGTTACAAGGCTAGAGGGAGAGGGGTTAAGTGGCTAATTTCATGCTCGCATCACACACAAGCTGGATTAGAAGAAAACAAGACAGGAGGAGGAGAGAACGTAGATGAAAGAATCAGACAATTTTAAAGCCCAGGAAGCAGAGAGAGGAAAAAGCCAATCAATTTCTTTCTTCTTTTTCTTTTTTGCAACAGATGTTTTGCTTGCAGTTCCAAATCTAATAGCAGTTGATGTAGTAAAGATGAAATAGGAGGAGGAAGAAAAAGAGAGCTAAAAGGGAAGGGAGGGAGGGAGTCGGGCTGGCAAGCAAGAAGCTAACTTCCAGTGCCTCCCTCCTGCCCTGCCCCACCAGGAAGGGTTCTGCCCTGCTGGGGACAGGCCCGTGGGCTACCTGGCCTGCCCTGTGGTTCTCCTCTGGGGGTGGGGCCGGCAGTTCTTGCAGACAGCAGCCCCTCCTGCTGGCCTTCCTCATCAGGAAGGCAGAGGTGATCAGGCCCATCCTTTAAACATCTTCATTCGATTACTTTCATAATCAGCTTCTAATGCTCCGTTCCATAGATGTGGGGCCGACCAGACCAAGCACTTGAACAGTAGCTTGGGCCATGGCGCTATTCTCCGTGCCATTGATCACAAAGACAAAAATCAATCCTGGCTAAGGAGAAAGAAGTTAAAAATAAATTGCAGGAATTGATTTCTGTTCAGACCTTCTGACTCCAGGCTTAGGAAGGGGGAAGGAAGAGAATGCGTGGATTCGCCTGTCAAGAAATCCCTTTATATGTGCCCGTCTCAAAAGCAAAATTTAGGGATATTTTATACATGTGCATGCATACCATTTTCTCTTAATTTATGCTTTTATAGTATTTTATCTTTGCCTCTTAATAACTATCAGAGATGAGATCAATCTCAATTGTAAGCTCCCTTGAGAAGAAGATTGGAGTTTGCCTCGTTCATTATAAAATCCACATAGTGGGGCCCTATGGTTTGTGAACAGTAGTAACTCCAGACATATTTGTTGAGTGACTGTGGAATAATTGAATGAAGGAAGTGCCCTTCTAATGCTATTATTGGCTCTCACAATTACATTTATTTCTTCTTAGATTTATCACAGTATGCAATTATTTTTCTTATGTATGGCTTTGCTTAGGGATTATTTCTCTCCCTCACTAGACTATAAACCCTCCTATGGTACGGGTTGTGTCTTTCTTATTTGCATATTTATTTCTTGTATACTGCATGTCTCCAAGCATCATACTCTTTTTGTTTACTTTTTTGCTCCCTAATTATTGATCTATTGCATTATCTCCACACTGTGCGGTCAGTAGATGTATATGAAAAGAAGGCAGGAAACAATGACTCAGCAACTCTCTTGAGGAATTGGCTACATCCCAAATATCTTTTTCTTTAATTCTGATTTTTGAGAAATGAGTTCAGAAATACTTCTCCAGAAGAATCCCCTGTGTCTAACCAAATGGATTGTCCTGTGGCGTGAGGAGATTTGTGGAATTTTAGCTCTAGAACGAAACTTCTGGAGTCATAGCCCACTGCCTTCCACACTGGGTTCTATAAAGTTCTAGATTTCTACAGTGATGCCTTGTGGGTGTCCACAAAGGAGTGAAGAAGAGGCTGGGGGAGGAGGAGCTGCTGTTGCTCCTCACCCTCTTCCAACTAGATCCATTCCACCTGCATCTGTTTCCTATACTGGAATTCCTTGAACGTGTCTGAAGAGCAGCTCCCAATGTTAAGAACAATAACAACAACAACAACAAAAGGTTTGAAAGCTGTTGTTTGATGCAATCCTTTATTTTTGCCATCAGGAAACTGAGCTCTAGAAGGAAAGATGATGGCCAAGGTCACAAAGTGAGGTAATGGCGAGACCAGACTTAAACCCAGGAATGCTGCCCCACCCCGCCTGCCCACCCAGGCCTGAAGCACTGTCTCCTGCCACTAAAGTTCTCTCTTTTCCTTGGAGCACCGGCTGAGCCTAAAGTTGGACTCCTCAAGTCAATTCTCTGCTTTGAGAGCTTGAGCCCAACTTCTCCAGGAAAGCACCCCGATCACGTCACACCTCATGGGTCTCCTTCGCTTTGAGAAAGAGTCTAGCACTTTCTTATGAGCTTTTGAGCATTGCTCACGGAGAGAGTCAGGCCATACAGTCCTTCCTCCTCACCTAATCTGAACGCAAAATGAGGACAATCACTCTGTCAGACTTGTTTACCATTGTATCCCCTTCATTTAGAACAGTAACAAGAGCATATTAAGTGCTCAGTAAATGGTTACTAAATGGATGAATGAATGAGTCAATCAATCAATACTTCAGAAGCTATCACAGCCACATTAGGTGCTCAATCAAACCAAGCTGATTCATCAGCCACTGGCTCTGCCACTATTAAACTCCAAGAAAACCTAGTTCTGGCTGACCATGAGGGCTTTCAGAATCAGGTTCTTAAAAGCTGCTTGCAGACATTTAAAATGGTTGTTTACCCCATTAGCTGGCTATGGAGTTAAAGGCAGAGCAATTAAAATTTTAAAAGCTGCAACTCTGAAGTAAGTAGATATATATCCTAGTTAGAACGGTAATGGGGAGAGAGCTGGACTTGATAGTCTACTTCTCAGTCAGCAGCCCAACCGCCTTCATTATCAGCACTCTTGTTTTTATAACAATAGAATTATCTTTAATAGGAGAAAGCCCCAGAAAAGGGATCCTCCTGGGAGCTGGGCTTAGCAGAGTGGGTGCTGGGGATTTGCTGGGACTTGGAAGAGAAGGACAACAACCGGGAGACCTGGCTGGGTCATGATTCAACACCTCCTCTGCACCCTGGAATGGGGCTCAAGGGAAGCCATGCCCCGAAACACACCACAGAAATTGGATACTGCATGGCAAGAGGTACAAGGCAAGTGAGAAAGGCTGGAGAAGGGTAGAGCTGGGGACAGAAATGATGATTAACCACGCTGCCACTCACCGCCTGGCCCCGCCCCCCCCACCCCCCCCACCCCCAGGAATGAGTGTTTGAATGATCCTTTAAGTGTATCTGAGGGTCAGCTCTCAGAGGGACGGGGCATAATCAGATTGTACTGAATCCCATTAAGCCCTTCTTTGGTTAATGGTGCAGAAAGTTTCTGATCGGAAACAAAATTGAAACAGAGCCTGACAAACAGTCCAATGAACAAGGAGTAGAGTGAGACTTTCCTGTCCCTAATACCTACCAACATTGGGGCAACATCTGTCTATTTCACTTTTACAGTCATCTGGAAAATTTTCTGGAAACACTAGCTATTTGGCACTCATGTGAAGATCTTCGAGTGGGAAAATGAAATGAGAAATAGATCACTGTCCTCTTTTGTCATTCTTTACAACCCAGGCAGGCCTGAGGTCAAATCCCAACTCTGCCATTTACTGAGCTACACGAGGAAGGGTGATTATTCTAAACGTCTCTGAAACTTGATTTCCTCCATTGAAAAATAAAGATGATGATATCTACCACACCGAGATCCTGTGATGACTAAAGTAGAATTAAATAAAATAAAATGCACATAAATTTGCCACTAAATAAGTGTGAGGTCCTTTTCCAACTATGACAACAATTCTTTCAGTTTGCTGATTGGCAGGTAAAAATTGGCGGTGTGGCTAGGTGGAAAGAATGTTTTGAAGAATCACTGCTTTGGTCATAGGAAACTGCAGATTCCAAATGGGGGAAGAGATCGAGAGTTGTGTAGCTGATCTCAATCCTTCCAGCTGAATACAGAAATGCTTGTGGTCCCTGGACAACACACCTGCTGCCTTCCAGACCAGAACTCACAAGCTCTATCTAACCATATGAGGCTCCTGGATATTTAAACACTAGGACTACCACCCGCCCTGTAAAATGTACCGCACAGCATAGATGCCACCACTCCTCCTCACGCCCCTGAGGCGTTACTCATTAACAATAGCAGTCATTCCTACTAAACCACAGCAGTACTGACTTCTATGTAGCTATTACCCATTACTCAGAGGTGATACGCAAAAGGAAAAACAATTTGACACTCCTGAGCCAGACACATTCCATTCATATACTAGTTGAAAGGCAAATATTGATAACGTGTAGCAAATAACAGAATAATTCCCTAAAATTAAGAGAAAACCTTCCTTGCTGTTTTGGCCTAGTAAGCAACAAGCATTGTAACTTCTATGGAGCCTCAGAAGATCTCTTGGGAAAAAACAAGTCTTAATAATATATTAGGGGCGTGCACAGCAAAGCTCTAAATGGAGTGAAGAGACCACCAAGCCTAAAGGGTTGATGAGCATCCTCTAAATAAAGAGCCCCTCCCTGGAGCCTCTCTGTCTCAGCAGGGGACACTGGGAAATCATCAGCATCTGGATGGTAATTGATGCTGTACTGTAGGAATGGATGTGATGGAATTACTCAGAGAGAGTAGGAAGTGAACAGAGAAAAGGAACTTAGGAAGGGCTCTGAGAAAAACCCATATTAAAAGGTGGGCAGAGGAAGAGGCACCTGTGTGGGAGAGTAAGAAGAAGATGCTGGAGAGGTAGGAGGAGCAGCTGGACTGTCATTATCAAAGAAGTGTGCTTCAAGAAAGAAGGAACAGTTAAGAGATTCAAATGCTGTAGACAGGTCAACGAAGTTAATTGTTGAGAGGTGTAGTCTGAATATAATTCAAAGATATCTTTGATGAACTTGGCAAAGGTAATTTCAATGGAGTGGCAGAGGCAGAAGTCAGTCTCAAGTGGGTTAAAGAGAGAAGGAGATAAGAAAATGGAACAATAAATCTAGACAGCTCTCAAGAAATGTGGTTTTGAATGAAACATGGGACATTCATAGATAGGAGCATGGGGTTCAAAAAAAGTTTTGTTGTTTTGTTTTCTTAATTTAAGGATGATGGATATTTAAAAATATTTTAAAACTGATGAAAAGTCTGAAATTAAGGATGAATAAGCTAAAGATACGGGAGAAAGAAGGATGATCAATAAAGCCACGATGTCCCTGAGAAGTTAGAGGGGATGGGACTGGGTTTTTGAATTGAGAAATTTTATATGTGGATGAGGATGATTCTTTCTACTTGTCTTGCATAGTTCACTCTATCTATAATGCTGGATACATACTAGGGGCTCAATAAATTGGAAAGTGTTCAAGGTTGTCTTCAGTTGGGCTCCCCAGAAATGCAGAGCCTGAGACAAGGGTTTTTATGCAGGCATTTTTGGGAGCAGGCCGGGGACAAGTGTTTGATTTCTGCTTGTTTGTTTCTTTTTGAGGAATGATCCCAGGCAAGGAGTGGTGGAAATAGGACTTAAGAATCAAGGAGGGAGAGAAAGCCATCCCAGGGCACATTACGGAACTGATAATTACTATGAGCAACTGGGGCTCAATCCCACTGGGAGCTATGAAGACCATAGAGAATGAGGCTCAGAATTGCCCTTCTGACACTAGAAGAGAGGAGCACTTATCCACTGGCTCCCGACCCCAATTGGTCCAATTGTCTCAAAGGGACTTGACACTTAGCACTTCAAGGTTTGCATCTGCACCAGAATGCCTAAGGAGTCTCTTGCAAGCATCCCACTTGGGGAGAAATCAGCCCCAGAACAAAAAGCAAGAGGTTCACAGTGCAGCTGAGCAAGGTGTTATCAGGCCACTCCTGTGCACAGGTAGTTGCTGAGCAAATGTGAGCCAGAGGATGTGAGATGGGACATATGAGATATCTAACACAAAGGTCAACTAAACATCAGTACTTCACAATCAGGTCACTAATTGGTGTTTATTCACGGACGTATTTCAAATAATAACAGTAACTTTCAGATCAAGCCACTAAAAATCATTCCAAGTACAGGAGACACATCCTAACTACATGCTATTTAAAGAACTTCCATTAGCACTGGCTGTTGAAAACATTTTACTTAAGATTCTGCAAGCGCTTCAAGAATATTCACCTGAAGATGTCTTTATTGGATTCTTTTGAAGATTGTCTCTGCAACTCTTTCATTTTCCTTTAAACTCCTGTGTTGTAAATGTGTCCCTAATGATGAAATTGCTGTTTATTTAACATTCAAAATCTCTCCCATTAAGGCCAAATTAACATGATTTAAAATATTGCCAAATAGTTTTTCTTTGAGTAATGACACTCTATTAATTTCCGCCTCAGGGCTTTTTTCTTTCAGAAAGATAACAATTTATTAGGGACACAGTAGCCGCCCCATAGAGGCTTTTCTAGTTCCCATGCTGGTGCATAAAACAGGATCTGAAACAAAGTATCAAAACCAGGTAAGCTGGAGACCAAGATGCTACAAGAAGCTGTTCAAGAGTCTTGAAAGAGAATTAAACCCCAGAATCTCTCTAGTTACATATATAGCATTAGAAGTTATAGTTTCTTTATAACCAGCACCATGGAAGGTATGTGGGAAGATTTTATCATGCATGTATGTCAATACATGAGTTGAACCCCTGAATAATTAAAAAATGAATTTGGGGGAAAGATTGTGTAATCTTTTATGTGATAGGCTTACAAAAACCCTTAAAAGAGAATGTGCATACACAAAATAGTGACGCTGATTTTTGCATGTGGATTAGTCTCTTGATTCTTGCATTTTATAAGGCTCTGTAGTTTGCAAAGCATTTCAAAGCCATTATTATCTCCCTTGATCCTCACAACAACCTTCCAGTTTAGGCAGGGCGAGTAGCCTGATTCCATTCTTCAGAGATGAGGAAATTAGTGCTCTCAGAGTCCAAGCGACTTGACTTGCCCAGTGTTCCCTGGCTGGTAGGTGGCAGATCCCTGATTACAACCCAGGTCTCTAAGTTCAGGGTTCTTTTTCCCATCTCACACCCCTAGCTACTGGAATCGTTAACTGCTTGAGAGCAGGGATGACATCCTCTACGTTTGCCACGCTCCATTGCACCTGGCATACTTCTAGGGGCTCAACAAATATTTGTTAATCACCTAGCACTTGTTAATTGCTAATACTTCTAGAACATCTCCCAACAAACAAAAAAATAGTACAACAATACTAGCTTTCTATGTTCATACTGGGAACTCTTAAAAACTAACAGCATCATGGGGCTGGCCTCGTGGCCGAGTGGTTAAGTTCGCGCGCTCCGCTGCAGGCGGCCCAGTGTTTCGTCAGTTCGAATCCTGGGCGCGGACATGACACTGCTCATCAGACCACGCTGAGGCAGCGTCCCACATGCCACAACTAGAAGAACCCACAACGAAGAATACACAACTATGTACCAGGGGGCTTTGGGGAGAAAAAGGAAAAAATAAAATCTTTAAATAAAAAAAAATAAAAAAAAAAACAAAAAAAAAAAACAAAAACTAACAGCATCTTGATTTCAAACTACTGACTGGCTTCCTGTAGTATTGGAATTATCCTAGAACCACTCTGGTGCATGCATTGCTCCGTCCTCAGAATCCCTTGCTAGAGAGAGGGCTTCTCTTCTGATTACATGTGCACACATTACTAGGAGTCAAAAGTGGTATTAGGTTAGGAGATGGATGCACACACTGTTACTGGTCTAGCTGCAGATGTAGAGAAGGATTTGGCAGAGTTGGGATGGCCTTCCCTCCTTTGAATTTTCTGCTCTCGCCACACCTCTAGAGTACTTTATTTGTATGTTAATTATGGAGCTGTTTTTTTCTCTTGAATTTTAGATATTTGAATATACATCCGTATCATACATTATTTCTTTAACATAATCACCTGTGTTTTATTCAATGAGTAAATGAATCCTTATTATATTCAAGGCCACCTCCTGTGCCATGAAAAGAAGATAGGGCAGGGTTTCATGCAGCCCAGGAAAGACACACAAACCTCTTGTGATGGCTTACTACAGTTCTGTCCTTGTTTCTGCATCATGCTCCCTAATAGCCATGGTAGGAATTCCATCATGGAAAGGACTTTACTGCTACCATGGCCGAACTACCTATTCCCCAGGACAATCACTAGACAAGCTGCTCCATAAGGAGAAAAGACGGGATTTCCAGCCATCTTGGCTCAGAACACAGAAACCAACTTCTCTCTCTCCCTTGTCCTACAGAGGAAAGGTGATTTCTCTTTCATCCTTATGGACCAGAGGCATTTCAGGCAGACACTTTCCCATTAAAACAAAGGCTCTTCCGGGGAGGATTAGCTCCTTTTGATTTCACTACGAAACCCCAGGCCCTGGGCCCCCTGCACACAACAGGCATTGACAGAGTTACAAAGTTCACAGCTTTCTGTGCATCTCCAGCTCAGCGCTCCCATTAGTAGGAGATCAAACATGAGGTCCCCTCAAGCAAAACCATCAAGGTGGCTACTTTTACCTCTTTGTCAACAGAAAAATAAAAGGTGAGGCAGAGCCTTTGGGGTTTCTCTAAATTGTAGCAGCCATGTGAGTCACATATAGACCCTCCCTCCACACACAAGATATAGCATCAAAACTAATAACATCATGTCTAGACAAAGAAAATTATCTGTGGGCATAATGGGCATGGTGAGCTTCCCTTTAGAGGAGCAAATGGGAGGGGGTGAATTTTTATGCAAAATTAACATCATGGGAAGTTCATGATGAGGAGGTTACCTAGCCTTTTGGTTATTTACACTGCACTCTCAGATGCATATATATTTGTATATTATGACTCACTCGTGGGTAAATAATTATGCCTTAAATACACACATCACATTTATTAATATGCTGAGAAAGCACATGAGCCTGGACGTCACCTGAATTCCTGGTGCTTCGGTTGTCCACACACAAAAATGCCTGACTTTTGACCCATGGAGCCAGCAGTACTACAAAAAGTCAGTGGTTCTCAAACATTTCTTAGCAGCAGATTCCTTTTGTAAAACGAAAACGTGTTAAGAACCCTGATATACAGAGCAAACAAAAGCAGAGTTGCTCTATTTAAGGAGGGGTTAAGAGTCCTGGAGCCCCACCTGGCAAGACACCGTCCTCCATTTTTTGGTGGTTCCTGAGATGAGTTCCCTAAGACTCAGCGTAAAAACTGCCAAGAAACATATTTGCACAGAAGGCTTCTAATAATTTAAAAAAGAGCAATAAACAAACAAACAAAAAAAGGAAGCAGCCAAGCAATTAAAAATGACCAACAGTAGAGGAAAAAGGAAGAATAATACCATAAAGTTTCATGCAAGGAAGCTGCTAAAATTGACACAAAAATTAGTTCTGAGCTTTCTAGCAACTATAAAGAGGGAAAGATAAAACTAGCTAGAGTTAGTTAAAGAAAATAGAGAAAAGTCACTTCTCCAGGACGATTCTCTAATTTATTTTTTTGCCACTTCACTCTCTCCCATGACTACAGCCGCCCTTGGATGGAGCAGTCCTGTTGCATTATGTTCTCTCTCTTCCTCAACTTTACCCATGCCTTCCCCTCTGCCAGGAATGCCCTTTGTCCTTCACCCATCTAACTGTGCTCCAAGCCCCCCTGCCAAGAAGCGTGTGCCAACCTCCCACCCAGGGCAGGGTGAAGAGCTCTTCCTCCTCTCTCTAAGAGCAACATGTGCTTTCCACTAATATAGCTCTTATAACACTACATTATAATTGTGTAGTCGTCTGTGTTCCCCACTGGGCTGAATATATTTTAATATATTTAAATGAATGAATATAAAGAGGGCACTGAATAACATAATGGATAATTCCTGGACAGCAGTTTTATAAAAATGCAGAGACATTCTATATATGAGCATTTCTTATGCAGTGAGCAACTGCCAATTACCCTAAGTTGTCTTATATTGTTAGCTGGAGAAACAAGATTCCCTTGCTTTAAAAAGATAACTAACTACTCTCCCTGAGAATAAGGACGGCGTCTTATCTTCTCAGTTCAGTTCAGTTCAGCAAACATTTACTGAGCGCCAGTCATTATGCTAAGTGCAGGAGAAACAATGATGAATAAGATATAGCCCTGTTCCTCCTAATGTTTACAGACTGGCTGGGGAAACATAATACTCATGAATAAGTAGTCAGCAAAGGAGCTTGGTCCAGTCCTGAATGAGGACGTCTGGGAAGACTTCCTATAGGAGGCATTGCCTAAGTTAAATCGTAAAAAATGAGTTCATTTAGTAAAGAGAGATTTTAAGCAGGGGAGAAAAAAAAAAAAAAAACCTAGAAAGGCATATTAGGCAAGAAATGACATGTGTGTATGGAGACTAACAAAGTTTATTTCTATTGAAGGGTAAAATATAACAAGGAAGGTATATGGGGAGCAGTGGTGGGGTAGAGAATTCACATGAGGCTGATGGAGTAGGTAGGCTCCAGATCATAGAGGAGCTTGTAGGCAATCTTAAGAAAATTGAATTCCAACCTATAGGTGATGAGCAGCCACTGAAGGCAGGAACATTGATTTTTATTTTAAATAAATTACTTTGGAAATAGTGTTATGAATGAATTGTGGGGTTGCTGATCTGGGAGCAAGGAAATCAGTTGGCAAGCTATTGCAACATTTCAGAAAATACATGATAACGGTTTATAAATTATTTTAAATAGACCAGTAATAATGGTGCTTCCCCCTTTTCTTCTCATAAATCACCCCAGAGCAATAAGAAAAACAAGAAAGAAAAATGGAAACTCTATACTTAATAAACTATAACCCTGGAACACAATATATGTAGAAAGAAAGGCAAATGCAGTGAAAGACCAATGGTGCAGACAGGAGCCAGGGCAAAAATGCCTACAGCTACAAATCTTAGACCAAGCTGGAAAAGTAGAGTTCTCCAAAGACGACATTTCTCAAGGAGCAAAACTAACAATCTATTATTTGGAACCAAAGGGAACATAGACCAGGAATTGGCAGTGGGAGTATTTCTGAAACTGATCAGTGACAAGGAGAAGCTGGAGAAGCATGGCTGGATAAAGAGCCACTCAGGTGGTTCCATCTTACGAGTAGAACCCACTCACAGACAACAATCTCGAGTTATATGGAACCTCACTGAGAACCAAGGAGGACTCTTGTCAAGCTGAAACAGAGTTCTGATCTACCCCCAAGATGTGCCTCCGCAAACAGTTCATGCAGGAACAGCTCATGTCATCAAAAAATAAGTAATGGAGAAAAACATCAAGATAAAACAAAACACAAGAATTATAAAATAATACACCAAAGTAAAACAAGGAAAGGGACAGGAAAAACAAAGAGCAGATATTGAACAAGAACTACTTCCGTGGAGCAAACGGAAATTATGACCATTTAGCTATGCTTAAAAATAACCCATATGATGAGGAGATCACCTCTACAAGGAAAGAGTTTAAAGCAGAAATACAAGGGCTGAGGGTAGATATGTTGAGATAACAAAAAGTGATGAAGTATAATCTGGGAAAACTCAGGAAAGAATCTAAACAACAGCAGCAGAAAAAGAGCTGGGACACTGCTGCATACTCGTTCGAGGATGATATGGGTAGGACTTTTTAAATCTCATTTTGCCCAGGGAGTTAAAATGGATTAGAGGAAACCAAAACGATGGCTCTCCTTTGTCTTCTCTGTCTATTGTACACATCCTAAGTGTCCTGGAAGAAGAGAGCCAAAACAATGGGATGGAAATAAAATATATATTTCAAAAGGTAAATCACAGGGACTTTTGAGAAATTAAAAAGAAAGGAGAAATTGAACTAATTGAATGCTACTTATATTCCAGGGGAAAGAATCAACATACAATGACCAGCCACAAAACATACACTAATAAAGCAAAAAGTATTCAAATACATATTTTAAAAAAGGAGTTTAGGTATCAAGGGCAAATCTATCCATATACATATATAAGTTTATCTATAGACATATTTACATATGTGTGTGTATATATATATATATCTCAACATATTTTAAGCATTCAAGAATTCACCTTTCTCTTTTCTTCTTTTCTTTTTTTTTGTTGGTGAGGAAGATTGGTCCCGAGCTAACATCTGTGCCAATCTTCCTCTATTTCGTGTGTGGGATGCTGCCATAGCGTGGCTTAATGAGCGGTGGGTAGTTCTGTATCCAGGACTTGCCAACTCCAGGCCACCAAAGCAGAGTGCATGAACTTAACCACTACACCACCAGGCTGGCCCCTACCTTTCTTGAAGACATTACTAAAGGACAAACTTTAGACAATCAAGAAATAAATGGAAAAACTAGTAAAAGAACTAGTGGTCACCACTGAATACATTTATCTACAAAACTAAGATCAAGATGAATGCAGGAATGCTGTTTCAGAGCAGAATATAAATGTTCTAAATGATTTAATTAACAAAAACTGGAGTTGGATCAAGGGGAAAGAGTGGGAGGTCATAAACACATCCTATTTTTTTCCACCTTTCTTCAGCAGTGCCTCATAACATATTTAAATCTAACAGAATTATGTTTTACGATAGGAAAGCAAACACTAGAAGATAATATAATCAACCAAAATTGGTTGGTAGGTGGTAGAAGAATTAAGAAAGAAGGAGGAAAAAGAAATGCATGGAAATACACTAATTCTATAAGCTTGCAAAATGAAATCAATAGATACTATTCAAAAATAAAAGATTTGCTATGTTACGTAAAGTTATATTCATAAAGCTAAGTAGTTAGAACAAATATTCAAATTCTCAAAGAAACACAGAGGGAAGAAAGCAAGGAAAACAGACCATATAATGAGTTTTAAGATAAAGAAGCAATTTTAACTAAAAACTAAGCATAAACTGTCAGAACTAAGACATATCTGTCAGATCAACCAATGCAAATGACCAAACTCACTTATGAGAAGGAAAAGACTCTGATTAAATACCGAGAGCTGACTGACTTCTTTTTGTACTTGCAACAGGTATGAATGTTTACCTGCCAACTACTAGCACTCTTTTATTTCATTTCAATCTTAGCCAATTGGCAGTTACAAATAATAGCATTTAATCTGTGTTTATTTGATGATTGATGAAATTCAATGTTTTTCTCAAGAGTATTGACCTTTTGCATTTTGGGGGTCATTGTTATTCCATTGCTTCCCATCTCTTGCAAATTTAAAAAAAATAAAACAAAAAAGTCCTTAAAACAGTCTTTGAAGCCCTGTGAGATCTAGCACCTATGCCTTTCTGATGCTATCTCTAAACTCTCCTTCCAGGTCTCATTTGCTGCTTCCTTCTCATCTCCCTGAGCTCTAAATATTGGAGCCCTGTGGGCAGTCTTTTCCTAAATCTTGGCAGGTCATTGGCACTATCATCTCCTTATTCATGAGTATTTACTGAACACATCACAAGGCAAAACAAACATTGTTTGGTGCTGTACAGATAGAATTAACAAATATAATCTTCCCAGCAATGCAGGAAGTGGGTACTGCAATTACCCTCTTTTTATAGATGAGTCAAATGAGGCAAAGCTCAAAGTCACCCAGCAAATTGTGGCAAGCAAAGGTTGGAATAAACGCTGGCTGTTAGGCTCCAAACTACAGGTTCTTAACCACAAGTCTTCACAGTCTTTCCTATGTACATATATATGGATGGATGGATAGATAGATAGATAGATAGATAGATCATACATATATTTTTTTCTGTCTGCTACTCGAATGTAAATACCCTTAAAGCAGGAACTTTATTATGTTTACTGTGTTATTCCAAGTACCTAGAACAGTGGGCCTGAAACATAGTAGGCAGTCAATAAAACTTGACTGATTAATGGGAACTCTTATCTCCTTCAAAAAAAATAAAAATTAAAGGAATACTTCTGTTCATTTCCCATATAATAAAAAAAAAGAAACATTTCAGAATAGTTAGAAAAAAAAATCTGGATATCTGCCTGTAGAGTTACAGAAAACTTTATACAATATAAGGAAAAATGAATCTTAAAAATATCTGAACATTTAAAATTCTAAGTCAAGTTTCCCAGAAACCATTCTGCCATGTTCATCATTATATGCAGTATCAGCAGTAAGGAAAGGGCAATCAGATTGGCAAATTCATAAATCATCCCTGTGCTCCCAGCTTAAAAAAATTAAATAGAGAGAAAGAGATAATAAAGCTTTAAACAGAGACCATGACAATGGGAATGGAATGAAAGGAAATATTTGAGAAATAACTAAGGTTGATATTAGCAGAGGCCCGGATTCATTTAATTTGGTGACACAGATAGACTTCAGGCTTCTAGCTTGAGCTACCTGGTAGAAGGCAGTGCCACCAATGTGTCAGGTTCAAGGGGGACATGTTGATTTATGTTACCTGTGGAACGTCCAAGGTGAGATGTTGAGATGGCTCTTAGATATACAGGTCTGCAGTACATGCTAGAGGTACATGCCAGCTCATTGACTTAAGAGCCATCAGAACATAGAGATGGTACCCAAAACCATAGGCTCTTCCAGGCAGTGAGTCCTGGGTGCAAAGAGAAGTAGGCCAAAGGCAGAAAGCTGGGGAGCACCAAGAGTAGTGCCTAATACTGTCTGGTTTGCATTGTGATATATTCAATAAATGCTTGTGAATAAGGAAATGATAGTGCCAATGACCTGCAAGATTTAGGAAAAAATTCCTAAGATTCTGGCTTTTAATCAAACTGAGAAACATGGATTTTTTTAAGCCACAAAGACCTCTTTTTCTCTCCCTCTTTCAAGCTGGTTTTTGAGTGGCTGGCTCCTTTTTCTGTATTTTACTAAACCTCAAAAATCCACACAACTAACCTGTAAAAAGAGGTAACTGCTACATCCATAATCTATCACTACAACAAGTAGTCACTCAGCACCCCAGATTTGCAAAGCCATCTTGTTAGGACCAAGGATGAAGGGTAAAATGTCTGTCTAAAATATTGTCCCTATCCACAGAGTGTAAAATACAATTTGGAAAGAAGGAGACAAATCTACTAAGATTTAAGTAATGACTCCTAACTCGGGGAGATTTCAAAATCCAGGGTTCCTATGGGAAACGGTGTGCAAAACAACTGACAGTAGAAGGGTGGAAAGGAAGAATGGGGAAAATCAACGTTGCTGTCAAACGCAGTTTGATTTGTCACATACACACACAGATACACAGTGTCAGCCACTTGGTGGAGCATCACCTTTTCTCCCCCGTCATTTTTGCTCTATTTTGCACCTCTTTCCAGTGAAACTCAAAACCTAAAACAAGGCTCCCCTTGCCTGCCTAAACATGTAAGTCCCACCTAGTTTTCTCTAAGAGTCAGAGTTCCCGCAATGAAGGATTTTGGGCATGGACATTTGAGGAGGTAGTCAGTACTGGAAAGGGAGAGGAAGATTTAGTGAGAGCTAGATATTTCCAGGAAGTAAACACTAGAGATACTTAATTTCTTAGAGATTCTCATTCCCAAGTTCTCATTCTGTTTACAAGTCACTTTGGACAGAAATAGAATGTGGCATTGATAGATTACTTAAAGTCAAATCCCATTAGAAATTTGACTCTAAGTAATCTCAAACCCCAGCCCAAGTCCTAGTCATTCCAAGACCCCTTTGGTACAAGAAAACAGCAATCCAACTATACTGACCCACAACACCTTCATCTTTCACAGACGCCTGGGATCTCCCCAGGGGACTGGGTCCACAAAAATCAAAAGAAAGACAGCATCCCAGCTCGACATCTTCACAACCTCTCAAAACTGTCCTCACGTTCCTAGTAAGCAGCTGACGTCACCTACGCATCCTCCTTCTACCACTGATGGCACTTTCTGGACTCACCTGAATGAAGATATACTCATCCTGGACGACCAGGGAACTGAAGTCAATGGAGCGGGCAAAGGGCCCACTCCGAGTTGTCTCGGCACATTCCTGGATCCTGCAGGTGAGGTAGTGAGCATCTGAAATGGGAGGGCAGAGCGACACTTAGACACAAGAGGAAAAGGTAAGCAAAGCTTTCATCAGCACACAGAGGTCTATCTCATAGGCAATCGATGACCTAATTTAAAACAACAAGGAGCTTCCATTCTCTTGTCCACAAAATTTGTAATAATTTTTAAAAAATGGTAATATCTAGTTCAGGCAAGGAAGGGGGGGGGGAAGAGTTAATCTTATATCTAACTGGCAAAAGAGTAAATTAGTATAGCTTTTTGGAGGAACACATTTGAAATATCAGAATTTTAAATGCGCATATCTTACACCAGCAATTCTAATTCAAGGAATGTTTTCTAGAGAAATACTCATATACTTTCACCAAGAGACAAGGGCAAAGATGTTCATGGTGGCATTGTTCATAGCAGTGAAAAACTGGAAAGAGGCTAACTGTCCATGAATTAAGGAACATTTAAGTAAACTAAGGTAGACATATAACAGAGTAGCGTCCTGCAAATAAGAGAATTAGGTAGTTACATATGCATCGACATACTGATTTCTCCAAGATACACTGTTGTGCAACCTTTTAAAAAATTATTTAAGCAACATGTATAGTATGATCCAATTTATGTACCAAAAACCCACCCTTGTCTTTATAAATATAGGTTTGTGTCATAACTGCATAGAAAAGAGTTTTAAAGGATACATATAAAAATTAGCTATGATTACTTTTGGGGAAAGGAATGAACTTAAGATAGAGTTGAAATGGTGTCTTTGCTTTTTATATTATATAAGTCTTTACTAATTTTACAATAAGAATGTATTTACTTATTACTTATATAAAATTTATAAAACTTTTATAATGACTTGTAAAATCTTCTAAAGATCTCAGGCAAAAGGTTTAAATAAGCAAAAATTCACAACATTTGAGTTTAAAACAGGGGTACTTTAAATTATCCCTAAGTGTTGATCTTCAATTAATTTACTAATTGATTCCACAGGTATTTCTTGTGTGCATACAATTGTTTAGGCAGTAGGAATACAGCTGTGAATGAGACAGATTTTCTATTCTAAAAAACCTGTTGTCTAGGAAAGGGCTTACTCACATAATTTGCAGCTAGCTACTATACACAGTTATTTATATACATGATGCTAATTTAATAAAGAAACATATTTTGGTAGGAAATGAATTCATTATGTGTTACACCCCTACTTCTCAGATGTCCATATCCGAGCAAAGTCTGTTTGCTTTGGTATCCACCATCTGAACATGTCAAACATCGATTTCCTTCTTTCCGTGAGCAGTCTTATCATCTGCCCAGTAGCTCAAGCCTCCTAACTTCTCTTTCTTCTGCATGCCACAATCCAGGTGGTTCCCAGCCTTGACAGTTCTGCCTCTGAAATGCTTCCAGAGTCTCTCCTCTTCTCTCCATGACTCTTGCCACCTGCCTGGACAAGTCTTTCTCATATGTGTTGCCTGTTGCATCCATTTCACAACTAGAATGCATGCGCATGATGGATTGGAAACTGGATGGATGGGAGGCAAGGAGTCAGAGTCATCTCTAAGACCTAAAGCTCAGCTAATCCCTCCCAAATTCAAAACCACCAGCAGTTCTGAGTGCCCAGGGACAAAGCCCAAACATCTTTACACAGAATAGAAGGCCTAATAAAACCAAAAGCCAAAAGGGCCAAGTAAATAACATATAAGGGTGAAACAAGCTGGAGTGAGAGGATAAATGGCAGCTGGCACATGGCCTCAGTGCCAGAGACACTGAGGAGCAGCGGGGACTACAGCTAAATGGCCAACACTTGCCTCTTTAAGGAGGAACTGCTTCTCCATGTCAGCTCATCACTGACATGCAGAAACAAGACATTCTGAGCTTCTAAATAAAGCTAACTATTCCTATTTTTTTAATGTGAATTTTCCTGATTTTTAAAAAATTGACTACTAGCTTAATTTTAAAATAGAGGGCAGTCCAAACAAAACAAGCCTACAGTCCAAAGGAACCTGGGAGCCACTCATTTCCCATGTGCACTCTGTAATCTGGTCCCCACCAGTCTCTGCGGAGAAGAGAAAGACCCTCTTGCCCCCATTCCCTGACCGTCACTAAGATCAGCTTGTTCCCCATTCTGTAAGTACAGCCTACTTGTCCTTCCCCTTTGTCTCTGTTCACAGAGAAAGCCAAGAGTGGTCTGGCTTTCCACTTCTGGCTGAGAAACAGAGGGAGGCAAGGAGCCCAGGCTGTGCGTTGGAGCACATGGCCTGTCCACCAGCAATATTCTTGGACCCACACAGCCTTAGGAATTTGCTCCTAGAATAAAGCACAAAAACCCACTGAAAAGCTGCAGTAAATACATGTAAAGAAAACACAAGTGTTGACATGACAACCTGCTTCCTTCTTGCCAGCAAGTGTCTCAGAAAGCTCCTTACACTGGTAATCAGAGGTGCACAAAGGAGGACATCTGCTTATCCCCACACACAGACTTGTTTCCCCCTTTCTATTCACTATTCACTCTCGCATGCAGACACAGAAAAGAATCAAGTGTGTTCAAGGCCACCCCAAACAAAATCAAAACCTCCCTAAACCTTGGCCCGTGGCAGGTGAGCAATTGTGCCAACCTCATCTTACTTCTTGACTCTCCCCCTGCTTGCCACTGCCCAGCATGGAACCAAAGGTCCAAGCTAACAGGAAAGCAGCAGCAAAATGAATTTTTGAAATCCACTTAAAATTCAGGGGCCTGCAGTCTTTATATGGGCTCATATTAGACGTCTCAATGATGTTACTTTTCAAAACACAGAGACACGATAATCAGTGCTATGGCACCCACTGCCTTGTGAGAACCCAAAGTGCGGGGCATGGGGAGAGTAAATTATCAGGCAGCCTAGCCCCCAGGTGGAAGCAACTGAGGGCTGCAGGGGACTATGGGTGCCAAAGTGAGCAGGGGACACAATTTGGCTCAAGCCTTGCATTTGAAAAAGGTCTCAAATTTCAACTTTGGACATTATTTCTAAACAAGAGTGGATTCAGTAATAAAGATTCTATGATGAAACTGAAAGAAGACATTTGTCATACAACTTGAAATCTCAAAATAGGCTTCGAATAACTGTGGCTTTTTTGGGGTTTGGTTTTTAATAACACCAAATGCTTGATAAAATGGAAGCGGTCCAGATCTCTTGAGCATATTATGGTGTTTGAGAGAAAGGCCTCTGAAGCTGGAAAGCACTGAGTTCAAATCCTGAACTTGCTACTTGCTGACTGTTCTTGGCTAAGTGGCAGCACCAGTTTTCATCTGGAAGATGCAGACAAGTTCGGATTTGCCTCTGAGGACTGTTGTCAGGGTTAAATAATGTAGGAAATAATAATGTAGGTTAAATAATGTAGGTTATGTAGGAAAAGTGCTTAGTACATTGTTAGATAAATTTTAAAAGATCAATAAATGTTAGCTCTTTTTTTATTATGAAGAGAGAAGGAAGGGGACTGAACACTCAGCATCCCTCATACTTTCAATTAATAACAAGTAATGTTCTACTTTATTGGGGAGAATAAAAAGACCATGAGAGTACAGGTCCTACTAGTAAGGTCATATTCCTAATTTATATCACTATTTACTTTCTTGAAATGCTATGGGTGTCCAGACAAGAAAAAGCATGTCTGAGCTGGAATAAGCAAGGAAGACGTGAAGGAGGAGGCAGCCCTTGTCTTTAGCCTGGATGGAGAAGTGCGCTATGTGAGGAGGGAACTCCTGATAAAGGGAGGGGGAAACTGCACCTGGACGTTTAGGCAGGTGAGGCTCACGAAACACATGGAAGGCCCTATATCATCACATGTTAATGGGCGGACTTTGATCAATCCTTATTCTTGAACTCTTTTCTGTCCTCTCTGTTGGAATGTCCTCAAATGAAAACCTATACAGACCAGATTGAATGAAGATCTCATTTGGATCTCCCTGTGGGAAAACCAGAGAGTGATTTCCCAAGTGGCTGAGAAACACGTCATTCTCATGATTAATGTATTTCTAAATACCAAATGTCTTTCTAAAGTATTTCTAAGAACTGGTGTGGTGGTCACTGCTCCACTTACAAAAACTAAAAGTCAAAGGCTTTGTCCCCTGCACTGTGAATAGAGGGATCTTCTCCATAACTCTAGAAAGATCTGGCCCTATTTCAACTAGCTCTACTGCTAGCAGGACCTTTAGGGAGGTGGTAACATCTCCCTAGAGTGTCCAGCCTTAGCACCTTCTCACTTTGCAGATGTTGGACAAAGGGTTTCATATGGTGAGAAGGGGAGGCCTCAGACTGATGGATTCATTCCTTTAGTATTGGGTCAAGGTGTATAAAGAAGCTGCAGGTGTCGACACTCCCTGAGGTTCCAGGAAGCAGAGAACATTCTCAGAAGAATCGCAGGCCAATGATGGAGATGGGATACTCACAAGCCATTGTGCCTCGGGATCCTTGCTGGATAGAGGATGATCAGAGAACTGGAGAATGTGGAAAGAGAGAATGAAGGAGATAACCTGACATCCCTAGCCTTCTTTTCTTCCTAAGGGGTTGCATTTCTGCCAGGAGTTTTGTATGGTCTACAGAGGCAGCCTTTAACTTTCTCCATTCAGCAAGGCAAGCTTCTCATCTACCCACGTCAAGAAGTTTCACTGTAAAGTCCACCATTTCTCACTCTGCCAAACCTTTCCCAAACGGTCACCTCTTTAGAAGTAGGAATAGTCTTAGTCATCTTTGTTTCTCTCCTTGGGCTGACTTTATAAAGCCTCAGTGAATGCTAGTTAAACTGAATTGAATTACATTAAAAGCCTACAAATTTTTATGTTCAATTATATCATAATGTGTGATTACGTTTTGCCTTTGAGATTACTAAATATTCAAACTATCCTAGACGCCCTGCCTCTTGCCACCTCAGAGAAAAAAATTTCCATGATTTGCTCAACTTCTATCCCTTTGGGTCACGTATAAATTGTCAAAAATTGAAAAAGTGAATTAAAATTGTGAAGAAAAAGCAAATTCAGCTCTTCAGGTCTTTTCTAAGAGAAATACCCAGGAGCTATTTATTTTAAATAACAGTGTTAACTCTCAAATACAAATACATAAAAACAAGGAGATTTCAGGAAACTCTGAAAAGTTAGCTTCCATAAGCCTCCTTTTCCTTGACTGGGGAGGGGGTAACCTGTTTGCAGGCATAGTGCAAAACCAAGGACATTGACATTGCTGCAAATGCCTAACACAGCACTTGAGACACGGCAGGTACTAAAAACAAACAAAATCAACAAACCAAAAAAGGTAGCTTTCATTCCTTCCTATTGGTGCTTATGAATTTAGTTTGTGTGAAACTACCAATTGCCCAAAGGAGAATTCTAGTGCCTCCTGCCTTCTAATGGCACCGGGGGCAATCTGGTAGAGTTCTAGACATTTAGAAATCATAGTGACATTGAATATCTTAGGACTCCTGATACTGCATTCAAGGCTCTTTCTACTCCACTTGCCAAATTAACTGACCCTGACTATGATGACTAGATGATGATGATGATGATGACGACAATAAGTAACATTTCTGAATGCTCACTCTGTGTTGTCTGGTATTGCAGGAGCTACATGCATTAAGTGATTTAATTCTTGCAACACCCAATAAGGAGGCAAAATTATTATCATCTCCATTTCATAGAGGAGGAAACTGAAGCACAGACAATTAAACACTACGCCTGAATCCCACAGCTCTAGGAAGTCACAGAGCTGAGATTTCAACCCAGGTGATCTGACACCAGAACCAATGATTTTATCCATTATGTATTTAAACCACGGAAGGAAAATCAGGCTGAAACTTAGATCTGAATTAATGTTCCGGTTCAGTCCCTGTCACTGGCTGTCTCTATGACCTTGGGCAAGCTGTTACACATTTTGGTGCTTTTTGGAAAGTGATGCAATTTGAAAATCTCTTATCTGTTTCAACTTTTTAAAAAATTCTGTGACTTTTACCAAAGACAACCCTATATTCTTAATATACAAAGTGGATTTTAGTGCACCTGCTCTAATTGAACAGAAGACGAGGAGTCTACAGTCCCACTGACTCAGCTCCCCCCTTATCCTTATCTTGGCCTCTGAGTTCTGAGAATCCTGCTAGAGCTCTGAATTACAAGCCCCTGAACTAGTCAAAAATGCAAGGTTCTTTAAGAGCCAATATTCTATGCATCTAGAGCCTCCAGTTTAGGCTGCAGCGCTAACAGTTCCACCTTGTGTGCCCAGCCCATTCGATTACTTGTGACTGCCTGGAATCCTCCAGAAGTATGGGGCTTTCTCTTGGCTTAGTGAGAACGTGCAGCAACTGATTAATGATAGTTGATGGTGGCACCAGGACAAGGAGTGGTGGCATATGTGCTAGGGGTTCTCATTCTAGAAATTTCAAGTCTAGACATCTAAAAACGTTTTGCCACATCCAGGTTCACTCATTACAGTGTTCCTACAGGCACCCACATGGCTTAAGCTTGAGAATTTCCAATGAAGAGGTGCTCACTACTTCACAAAGCAGCCTGTGTCATTTTGGGGTACTCTTAATTGTTACTCTTTTGTTCATTAAACTGAAATCTGCTTCATTGTAAATTTTACTCTACAATAAGTCTCATTAGACAACTGATGAAAAACATAGCAAATTATAAATATACTTCTTATATTTGTTAGTGTTTTCAAACCTGTAAAGTTCCAGAAGATGAGGGATCACCAAAAGGTTAAGAAATTTGCCCAAGATCAAACAGGTTCTAAATGACAGAGTTAATTCTCCAATTTAACTTTTACAGCACCAAGTTGATGCTCTTTCTATTGACACTCAATTGTCTCTTGGATGGAGGAGGTATGGGTATGTGTGAGTGTGTGCACGATTGAGTAACTGTGTGTCAGGGAGAGAAAGAGAGAGAGAATGCACAGGGGACATTCAGAGAAAGAAGATTTCCAGAAGGGAACGGGAGAAAAAGTCATTTGAATCTTAAATCTCATGGCAGAAATAAGTTTCATACTGTTGTTATCCAAACTGGTTGGCTTTGCACTATTTAAATCCTGTCAGGTCAGGAGATAATTTGATGACTTCAGTTTAATCTGGAAGTCTGACTCCCAAAGAAAGGAACCAAGAACGGGGCCAGAGTAGAGATTTCTACATCTAAACAAGAAAAGGGACAAGTTTATTTTGGGGTTCCTCGAAAGTGTGGGAGCAAGGTTTAGAGAGAGGATTGTCAACATCACACCACAGTACTGAAAAGTCATTCTCTATGCTCTTGTACCTGTGGCCCCTTCAGTCTAGAGCACTGCTGTCCAATGGACATAAAATGTGAGCCACAAATGATCTTTTAAAGATTCCAGTAGCTATATTAAAAAGTCAATAGAAAAGTAAGATTAATTTTAACATATTTCATTTAAGTGAATAGATCGACAGTATTATAATTTCATCATGTAACTAATATAAAAATTCTTAATGAGCTATTTTCCATTATTTTATTCATAGTAAGTCTGTGAAACACGGTGTGTATTTTACATACCTAATTTAAACAGTGCATTTCAAGTGCTCAGTAACCACATGTGACTACACAGCCACCATATGGGACAGCACAGGTCTAGCATAACTTTCCCACTTCCCCTTTCTAACACCCCCTTGGGAAAATCCAACTCATCTCCAAAAATGAAGCTTAACCACGACCTCTTTTGTGCAGCTTTCAGTCACTCTTCAGACGCTGAGCTACTCTTCCTTTGGATTCCCATAGCAATTTCTTCATGAGAGTTAAATCAGAGTCTCCATGGCCTTTAGCACATTATATCGCAATAACAATCTGTGTATATATCTGCCTTTCCATGAGCCTGCAGGCTACTCAGTGCTCTTTGTGTCCTATTTATCCTCCACAGCTTAATGCAGAGCAGTGCTGATCGAAGTGGGGTCCACAGGCCAGCAACATCACCTGGGAGCTTGTCAGAAATATGGAATGTGTTTTAATAAGCTCTCTAGATGTCTCAAATGCGTGTTAAATTTTGAGAAGCTCAGATCTAGTACAGTGGTTCTCAATCCTATAGACACTTTAGATTCATCAGGGCAATTTTATAAAGGGTCAATGCCCAGGACTTTCCCCCTAGAGAATCCTCTTTCATTGATTCGTGGTGAGACTGAGGTGAGTGTGTGTGCGTGTGTGTGTGTGTGTGTGTGTGTAAGTTCTTCAGGTGGTTATACTGCTAGGTTTTGAAAACCACTTGTCTTCTGCACATGAAAAATGCTCCATTACAGTGGAGTGAATTGTGAGTAGGTGAATAAATACATTTCTTATTGCTATGCTTTGAAAGTTCCTTATATGTTCTGGCTACAGGTCCTTTGCAAATATTTTCTCCCAGTGTCTTTACTGTCTTCTGAAGTGCAAATGATTTTAATTTTGATGAAGTCCAATTTATCACTTTTTTATTTTGTCAATTTTACTCTTGGTGCCAACCTAAGGTCATAAAGATTTTCTCCTGTTTTTTCCTAAATGTTCTGTAATTTTATATTTTACATTTAGAAATATAATCCATTTTGAGTTAAATTTTGTATAAGTTGTGAATCATAACTTGAAGTTTATTTTTCCCCATATGGCTGCTCAATTTTTTCTAACACCATTTGTTAAAAGTAATATCCTTTCTCCACTGAATTTCTTGTACCCTGCAACCTTGCTTAACCTACTTATTAGTTCTAGGAGCTTTTTTGGGTAGATTCCTTAGGATATTCTACATAGACGATCATATCAATAAGAATAGGAACAGTTTTATTTTTTTTTCCAATCTATATGAATTGCATTTCATTTTTCTTTCTTTATTGCACCGGCTAGGACTTTCAGCATGATGTTGAATAGGTGTGGGAAGGGTGCACGTGCCTGCCTTTGTCCTGCCTGTAGGGGGAAAACATTCAGTATCTCATCATTAATTATGATGTCAGTTGTAGGTCTTTTGTAGGCGTCCTTTATCAGAAGTTCCCTTCTATTTCTAGTGTGTTGAGAGTTTTGTGTTTTAGTTTTTATTCTATCACTAGCTAACTGCGTGAATTGGCAAATTTGAGTGCAAGATACCACATCAGTAAAGAGGAAATAAAATATATGTGCCTTTTTGGCAATGATCAAAAGATAGAGATGTGTGTGTATGAATGTGAGAAAGCACTTACACATACCACAAAAGAAAGGTGACATGTGTTTCATTAGGGTGTGAAATAAAACATGGCCAGGCTAATGCAGTCTTGCTAAGTGCACTTTCTAGAGAAAGATGGGTTAGAGCCAACTCACTAGGTTGAAAGAAAATTCTTTTAACTATTAAAAAAATAATTTTAAAAAACCTAGAAAATGGAACAGAATTAATATACACTATACTTTCACCTAATTGTGGCACACGGCATTTATCCCAGTTATAGTTCCGTCTGCATTTCTCAGTTCTTGACAGTGGGCCAGGGAACTGTCCTATGTGTTTTGCATTTTTAATCTCATTAAAATTTGCAGCAATCCTGCACCATAGGCCTTATCCCAGTTTGGACGAGAATTCTTAAACTTTCAGAAAATAGGTTTAAGCTTAATGTAAGAAATTACCTTACTAAAACAAAACGTAGGAGCTGTCCAGCAGTAGAAAAGGATGTGTCTGAAGCCTGAACTCAGGGAACCTGAGGACACACTGTCAGAGGTTTTGGGGGAAGGGATCCCTACACTAGGTAGGAGGTCAGACAGTCCCATAAACTTTCCTCCAACTCTGAAATACTACAACCACCATAAATCCTATGTATGGCTTAAAAAGGTTGACATAAGAAGCAAAGCCACAGCAAGGGTTGTACTAGCCTGTGGGTCATCTTCTGAGCGCTACTGTCAGCTCTCCTCCTGCTGCCCTGCCCTGCTCCTTCAACCCCCTACATCATCTCATTCTCCCCTCAGGTTCTTTCTCAGCAGTAAGAGGCAGATAATATAATTTTGAATCCAGGCTTCACTACCCTTATGATCAGTGAATTTGAATATGTGGCATTATCTCCCTAAATCTTAAAATAGATCACCTGTTAAAAACCTTTTTTCTTAAATGTCTTTGGGTCATCCTTCATTCCTCCCTGCTTCAGAGACATAACATTTATTCAAAGATCAAATGAGACCAAAAAAAAGGAAAAAGAAAGAAAGAAAGAAAAATAAAGTACTCAGCAGAGTGCCAGACATATAGTAACAAGTGCCAATTGTCTTCCATGTCTTTTAAAAATGAAAACAAAGCAAATAAAATATATTCCCAAACATGCATGTGTTTGGCACGCACCTCTGTTTTGTTTCAAAATCAGTAGATATCTCACGGACAAAGCGCATGCAGTCTTACTTAATGTATTCTGAATGATACTCCAACACCCACAGTCAGGTCAAAACGGAATCTCCCTACATTAATACATTTTAAAATTTCTCTAACTTTCCTCTCCATTTGGTAGACCTATATAACTCTCTGAGTTGGCCAGGGCAAGGATGGGTAACCTCAGATAACAGAGGAAGTTAGCACAGAGGTTAGAGGGTGCTTTCCCCTGGTCTCATAGCTATTAGGTAGCAGAACCCAGGACCCCAAGTCACAGGCAGGTGCCTGTTGTGCTGCACTCCTAGGTCACCACTATTTCCATAGATTATTTGGCTCTATTATTGACCTAGGATATGCTAACTACATTTTCACATATTTTATATATATCATATATTTTCACATATTTCATATATTTTTGTTTAAGTCGACTCTATTTTTCTTGGCTAGGGAAGAGTCCTATAAATACAATCAACTCTGGGAAAAGTAAAATGCTTAAATTGATGCGAAATGATACTTTAACAGTCAAATTCTGTGTAAGACGTGCATAGGTGCACAATACGCAAAGGGGCCACGTTCAAAATCTTGGGATTCCAATGCTTGTCTGCA
Organism: Equus quagga; assembly: GCF_021613505.1. Lineage (NCBI taxonomy): Eukaryota > Metazoa > Chordata > Mammalia > Perissodactyla > Equidae > Equus > Equus quagga. The sequence continues at coordinate 159,784,134 of NC_060268.1, read as the reverse complement.
GACACAATATAGGTTGCTCACCACTGTATCTCCAGAGCCTAGAACAATGCCTGGCACACAGTAGGCCATCCCTGAATATTTCTTGAATAAAAAATTTTGCAAATAATTGCCAGCGACTTTTTTTTGGTAAGCTCGACTATATGAAGTGTCCTTTTTTTAAAGCCGGCAGCCCCTGCAATTTCCTATGTGAATGCAAAATACCACGATGAGCTATGGACATCCCTATTCAAATTACGCTGAAGATGCCAGGAAATTACTAACAGGAGCCTCAAAATTCATCACATTAACTCACATCCCCAGAAAATTCATTCCTGAGCGTTTATTTCAGTGAACCGTCTCCCTTGGGACAGGAGGCCTCTCCCCTACTCTGGGAAATAAAGATGGATATGGCAGTAATGGAGCACAGGGCTTTTCATCTTCCCAAGTCATTAAGATGCAAATTGGGGGAGGAGAGAGCCCTGCAGCAGATCTCCCTGGGCCTAGCCCATGGCCGCAGCACTCACATCCATCCGCTGTCCGCACCTCCATGTGCACCAGGTCCGCCTCCTTGTCCAATCCCGCCACTGACCTGGGGAAGGAAAGGAGAGACAGAAGGTCAGTCACCAAACTGATGGCAGTCAACCAAGCTGGGAAGCATTCAGGGTTATTTCTGGGAAAGCGACTCTTTCAAGAGAGCCTCTCCTGCACTGTGGGGACCTAGAGAATATGGCGACTCACAGCCCCTGCAGCGTGGCGGCCTCTGGCAGCTGTCACGTGGAATGGTCACAATGCATGAGTCTTGGCGTGGTGTTAGTAAGGCAGGACTCTCAAAAACAACATAAGAGTACAGAGTAATATACTCCATAGTAATGCTAGTCTAAATCTCTGTCCTTGCCCCTTCTCCATCACCATGCACCTTCCAAGAAGTTCTCTCTTCCCCATGGTTTTCCACCTCCCTAGTCTTGCCAGACCTGATTACTGCCACTACTTCCTCCCCTCTGTCCTCCCACTGGGATGCCCCATTTTGTCCCCTGGGGAAGGTGGCTTAGCCTCAGTTCTGGCTTCTTGCTTCAAGGCATTCTCACCCTCCAAGTTTGATTCTAGCTACCCTTCCTTCCTCCTGCCTGTGATCAACAAATGTTTGGTGACAAACATTCAAAATCAGGTCTGGACAAGGACATAATTCTCCTGGTGATTGGGGTGGGACACCTTAAAGGTCTATGGACAATAGCCAGAAGAAGGAAGGCTGAGAATCCTTACAAACTAATCCTTGTGGGCCCGTGACCTTCCACACACAAAGCCCAGTCAGCCCTCTCCTGCATGAGGTGTCCAGGCCACAGGAGGACCCAGAAAGTCAGCTAAAAGAGGCAACATAGACATGAAAATGACCACGCACTACAGGGAGATCACAGAATCCACTCTCTCCAGCAAGTTCTTACTCAAAGTCTGTGTGCTCTTATTTTAAATATTATTCCAAGATTGGTTTCCTAGTTTTCCACTCCTCAATAGGTAAGAAGCAGCAAGTTAGAAAGGAAAAGTAGAATTTAAAATGGTGATAACCAACAGCTGATATCCAGACAGCAAGAGAAATAGAAAACCTATGAAAAGCAGACCTAAGAACGCAAACCCAATCTTCCACACCATAAATCTCTACACTTCTCAACAGTCCTGAGGCAATTACCATATCACAGCACAGTTTAGTATTTGACATCTATGCTGAGGGGCTAAAGGCACAGAAAATAGGGAGCGGGGGCTAATTGTATCAGGTTACTCTGTTTAAGAAAATAAAGTTGAAAATGATATATGTTAGGAAAAATAAAATGACTTTTAGCTGTTAATAATTATGCTTTGAATGGCTAAAATTCAGTTACTTAAAAATTTGACTTATATAAAACACTTATTTCCCCAAAGAAATTGAATAAATGAGGCTTTACTCTATTGTCTTACTTTTCGCCATCATTGATCTACTATCTTTTGTTTTGTTTTGTTTTTTGTTTTGTTGTTGTTGTTGTTGTTTTTTATTTTTTTGGAGGAAGATTAGCCCTCAGCTAACTACTGCCAGTCCTCCTCTTTTTGCTGAGGAAGCCTGGCTCTGAGCTAACATCCGTGCCCATCTTCCTCTAGTTTATACGTGGGACGCCTACCACAGCATGGCTGCCAAGCAGTGCCATGTCCGCACCCGGGATCCGAACCAGCGAACCCCGGGCCGCCGAGAAGCGGAACGTGCGAACCTAATCGTTGCGCCACCGGGCCGACCCCTGATCTACTATCTTTTAATTTTTCCTCACCTCATTTCATCCTAAGGGCAAACGCCTAAGGTAAGCAGAGCAGGTATCATTAGTTATAATTGAATGAATGGGAAACTGAGGCACAGAGAAATTGATGTTTGTCTAAGATGATGGAGGAACTAGGCCAGATCTAGAGAGATATACTGACTTCTCATTCCAGAACAATGCCTATCATTCTTGGCTCTTCTCCCTTCTACGTTCAATGTCCTTCATATCCAACCATCATCCTGCTCCATTTCTTCTCCAGCTAACTTTCACCCTTCCTTCACAGCTCACATGGCCTCACCCCTCCAGAAGATCTTCCATCTCTTATCTCATGGAAGAGCCCTTTATCTGCTTCCATACCATCGTTACCTTGGGGGTTCTCAAACTTGGTTGCTTATAAGAGCCACTGGGGAGGTTTGAAATATCTGGATGTCCAGACCCCTTCCCAGATGAATGAAATCAAAGCCTTTGGGGATAAGATCAAGGCATCAGCATTTCTTTAAAGCTCCCAGGTGATTTCCAAGTGCAGCCAAGTTTTAGAACCACTACTCTGAATGGTTCAATCCCATCATTTATGTAATTGCACTTCTGTGTCTTTCATACTTGGATATAAACTTTAAAATCATAGCATCTTGTCTATTCATCTTTGAATCCTTGGCACCTATGTGCTTAGTATATATAGGGTGCTACCAATGTGTTTATTGAATTGGTATATTATTGAATTAATAAACAATCCAATCTCCTATGATAATGCCAAAATTTCAATGCAAAACTTAACGTGAGATCAGACACACAGAGGGCTGAGGGCACCAGAAGAGACTATGTGGACATCTTCTCTGTCGCACAGCTTCCCTGTTTCTTTATAAACAAGTTGGTATTCTCATGATTAGAGGCTTCTCATATATTATTCTCCTATCTTCCCACAAGGTCAATGACAGGGATCCATGGACAGAATTGAAACCATACTGACTAAATCTAACTGTGGTCATCAAGTAAGCTCTATGCTGTATAACAAAAGAAGAAAAGTCCTGGCCTTTTAGGAGCTTAAAATAAGGCAAATAGTACTGATAAAACAAGCACAGAAGCTGTTTCCTCATCCAGGATTGCTCACTCCCTTCCATCTTTCTAAAATCTCACACATAGTTTAAGGCTGAAACCAAGAATAAAGTCTTCCTGGAAGCCTTCCCTGGTCACTCTAGCTCACACTGATCTCCCTTCTTTGCACTTCTAGAGAATTCAGAATCTGGATCCTACATCCTCCAGCACTTGTATTTTTATTAAGTTGCTTGTTTGTTTCTCTTGAGTTAGTCTTGGCTCCCTAGATGGATATCTATGGTTTTGGTCAGCTTAGCACCCCGATAACCCTTCCATCCTTTGCAGAAGTATTCTGTCCAAGTCAAGTCATGTACTTTGGCCAGGGTGACAATCACAGAAGCCCATCCTTGTGAACCCCTAGGATGATGCATGCTCCAGCACAATCATGAGACATCTTGGCTATGCCAATTGGGGCATGCAAGGATAATTCAGAGAACTTCTTCAGGATTTCTTCAACTGGAGCTTGTAGGGAACAATTGTCTTTCCTCTCTGGTCATCAGGGCAAAACTGTTGGGAGAAATGTTTCCAGCCTGACAGGAAAAGCAGATCTAAAGGAATGGTATGGACACTCATAGAGAGAATACACACTGACATTGTGACAGAGAGTCTAACAGACAGACAATGAGAGACAGGGTGATATGAGGGCTGTGGTCCAGAGAGAGACGTGACACAGAAACAGGAGAGAGAGAGAGAGAGAGAGAGAAAGACAGAGATTCATAAAGAAAGAGAGAGCGTAGACCAAAATGGCAACACAGAAGATTCCCGAGGTTCCTTCCTCCCAGGAACACACCTAATGTATACTATACATGGAGCAACTCCCTGTGAAAGAGATTTAGAAACTAGCTGAGTGACTCCTATAAACCAGATGAATGAGAAAATACCCACATCAAAATGGATAGTGTAGTGGAGGAAGAACATTTCCTCTACCCAGTGGGTCCTTCTGGCCGGGCTATGAATTAAACTGACGTGAGAAAGAATAATGGGAGAAAATCAAACAAAGCTTTATAACATGTATACATGGGAGACACTCAGGAAAACTGAGCAACTTGCCAAAATGGTGGCGGCTGTTCCCTTAAGATATCTGTACTCCCACATTCATTGCAATAGCCACAGGATGGAAACAACTTAAGTGTTTGCTGATGAATGAATAGATAAAGAAAATGTGGCATATATATATATATACATATATATATATACACACACATACACAATGAAATATTATTCAGCCTTAAAAAAGAAGGAAATCCTGTCATTTGAGACAACATGGATGAAACTGGAGGGCATTATACTAAGTGAAATAAACTAGTAAGTGAAAGACAAATATTGCCTATATTGCATGATATCACTCAGATGTGAAATCTGAAAAAAAATTCAAACTCATAGAAACAGAGCAAAATGGTGGTAGACAGGGGCCAGGGGGAGGCGGGCAGAAATAGGGAGAAGTTGGTAAAGAATACAAGCTTTCAGTATAGGATGAATAAGCTCTGAGGATCTAATGTGTAACATAGTGACTATGGTTGATAATACTGAATTATATAATTGAAAATTGCTAAGAGAGTAGAACTTAAATGTTCCCATCAAAAAAACCTCTAGATTTCACAGTGGTTACATATATCAAATCATCATATTGTACACTTTAAATATCTTACAACTTATTTTTCAGTTATACCTCAATAAAGATGAAATTTTTAAAAAAAGAAAGAAACAGACACAGCGATGATGGATGTGTGAGCATGCACACACACACACACACACACACACACACACAAACAGATCTAGAGAATCTAGAGCATCACAGATTCACATAAACAGAGAAATGCACTGAGAGACAGACAGTTAGATGCATCTGAAGGTATTTAAATCTGAATCCATTTGTGTGATGGCTAATTTTATGTGTCAACTTGATTGGGCCATGGGGTGCCCACATCTCTAACTAAACATTATTCTGGATGTGTCTTCTTGGTTGTTTCTGGATGAGATTAGCATTTGAATTAGTAGACTCAGTAAAGCAGATTGCCCTCCCAGTGTGGGTGGGCTTCATCCAATCCATTGAATAGAACAAAAAGGAGGAGTATGGGAGAAGTCACTCTCTCTGCCTGAATATTTCCAACCTGGGAAATTGGTCTTCTGCGCTCAGAGTGGAATTTAGACCACTGACTCTCCTGGTTCTCAGGACTTTGGACTCAATCTGGAACTACACCACCAGGTCTGCTGGATCTCCAGCTAGAAGATGGCAGGCTAGGGGAATTCTCAGCCTCCGTGATTGCATGACCCAATTCCCTCTAATAAATCTCTCTCTCTCTCACCATATATATGTATATATAGGTTCTGTTTCTCTGGAAAACCCTGACCAATAAAATATTTTTCTCAGATCCATCCAATCTCGCAGCCTGTTTACCCACATAAACCCATAACATACCTTTGTGAGAGTGTTTGTATATTGATTTGCATAAGCTATCAATTACAAATAGATTCTTATTAATATACAACCCATCAGACAGTGAGCTTCCTAAGGACAGAGACTTTAATTATCTTTCTCTGATATTTACTACCACGCACAGCTCAGCATTAGGCACATCTTCAGATTAAATGATTGAGGTGACAGATTTGTACTTTAAAGCTGCTCTGTCCCTGGGTCCACATGGCAAGAGATTAAGCTGCTCAGCTGGCCAGAGATGGAGCAGAAGAACTTGGGTGCTGAGAGTAAGGAGAAACCTCTTGCCCTTATTCAGAGCACCAAGCAATGCCACTGCCCACTTTCTAAGCAGGACTGCTGGCATGAGCCTAGGGTTTCTAAATATCTGCACTGTTGACATTTTGGCCTGGATAATTCTTTGTTGTGGGGGCTGTCCTGTACATTACAGGATATTTAGCAGCATCCCTGGCCTCTACTAGATGCAGTAGCATCTCTGAAGTTCTAACAACCAAAATTTCCTCTAGACATCGCCGACCATCCTCTGGGGGCATCAGTGGCCCCAGCTGAGGACCACTGCCTCAGCTGGAGACGTTTAAGTGATGCCTGGACTCTGTGCCTCCGCTGCTACCAAGGCAGCAAAATAAGAGATTTCACTTTTCTTCACCTAGTCCTAACACTGCTGAGATGCCCTGAAACTACTGCTATTCTGGGCCACACCATCTCACCAGGAACTATCTGACATTCATCAAGTGGAAGCAATCAGGTCCCTAATCTAAAAGCCCCAACGAGCCCCTACTTCTAAACACCTAATGGAAGGAAAGTGCACACAAATACAGCAAGCAAAGAAATACGAGATGCAGATATTTGGTGATGTTTTTGGGAGGTAGAGGTTGTAAGGATAAACTTGTGGGGACGTTTGGGAAAGTACATATGGTAATAATGATAAATGCTAATGGGTATTGGGACCATCCACACGTCAGGCATTGTGTTTGATGTTTTACAAGCACTATCTTAATTAATCCTCAAAATGAGTCTTTAAAGAAGGTATCATTCATCTAATTTTCATCCTCAGTAAAATGGGGAGAATAAGAGAGATTAAGTAATATGCCTAAAGTCACATGATAATAACAATTTATAGATAGTGAGAGCACTATGTGTCAGGCACAGTTTTAAATGTAAATGGTGATCTCATTTAATCCTCATAGCCTATGAGACTGGAATCATTCCCTTTCCATATTTTAAAAGGGCAGAATTAGGCATTGAGAGCTTAGACAACTTGCTGGAAGTCACACAGCTGGGAAGCAGCAAAACTAGGGCTTGAACCAGGCAGGTGGCTTTGAGCCAGGAGCTTAACGTGCCCTGGGAGCTGCCTCTCCTAGCTAATGAGAGGAGGGATGGGGTTTGAAGCCAGCCATCTCTCCCAGTGTCAAAGATCATAACCATTGTGCACCACTGCCTCCTCTCCCTACATATGTAAGTCCTTTAAAGAAGCACTATAGGAAATATAAATGCATTCTGTATACATTTTTAATATCTTGGAAAATTTTGGTTCTAGAGTACGTGAACTGGGAGGTACTTATGGTGGTGATAATCAGTAAGAAGAAAAAACACTGTAATAGAAAAAGGAGCTTGGGCTGAGGGTAGAGGAGTAACAAATGGAGATTTTTATAGAAAAGCCTAAGAAGCACAAATACAGTTGAAGAAAAGAAAATTTGGGGCTTGGGCTTCACTGTTTTCAGGTCTATGAGGATGGAATGAGCCAAGGCATGTATATGAGAGACAGTGAAAATTCTCATGAGTAGAAGGAGGCAGGCCTGCTCAGGCATGCCAAGCAAGTTAATAGTTGCCCCTGACACGTCTTCCATTTTAAGCATCCAAGTTCCCCCACATTTCCAAGACCAAAGTGCGGCCAGGGCGGACTGTAGGTCCAGGAGCAGTATCCAGTGCAGAGCCAGTTATGGCAGAGATCAAGCTCCCCATGCTTAATGTTTGCAACAAAGTAAAAATGAATTTGCAAACACTCCATTGAAGTCATCTTGAAGGAAACTCCTGGAAAGTTTCTAGAAAGTATCAGATGGTAAAGAGAAATTGTATCGGTATGTATTATTACTAACACAAAATGAAAACAAGTCATCAATAGTGCCTTTATTTGGTTATGTTGTCTTCCTGGCTTTAATAAAGTGACTATAAAACAAAATTTAATGGAACAAAATAGAGTTAAGGTATCAAGAACAGGTACAAATCTATGAAAGTCCTTATGAATATTATAAAACTCCTCATAGTAAATTCCTTACCACAAGATTTTTCTGAAACCTAACACTCATAATTGTGTAAAAACTAATCTTTTCCAGGGGGTCCTCCCATTCTTCCTCAAGAAGGGAACTATGATCAAGCCCCGCTGTGCAAACTCCCCATCACATTTTGCCCATATACACCAATAATGATTTTTAGTTTCCACATCTGTAACATGGGAAGATCATAATACCTACTTCATAGAGTTATATGGGGACTAAATGAGCTAAGTAGTAAACACTTAGAACAGTGCCTGACACAGAAAGAATTCTCTACATTTGAGCTATTATTATTTTTTATTTGGAGGACAGGATAAACTAACCTGCTTTCCCACCTGACTTCATCCCTCCCTCTTGCCCGAGTCCCACATGTGCTGAGTGCCTAATAAGACAGAACTGTTCTAGGCACTGGAGATGAAAAGGCCCTGCTGTTGAGGAGTTCAGGTCAGGTAGCTTTCTCCCTCTCCAGATTGATTGTACATCACAAATCCTGCAAACTGACTCTTGCTAAGGGCTCCAATAATGACCTGTTCTCTCCAGTGTAGAAATTATACTGGATTAATTATACTGAATTGCAAGTGTCTTTTTTTTTGCCCATGTGACAAAATCCTTGACCTCATGGGCTTTTGCTGGGTGTTACATCAACATTTCCACCACAGTGCTTGGCACATCATAGATCATCAATAAATATTTGTTGAATGAATGATCACAACACTTTCACTCAGTCAGATGAACTTCATAAAGCCCTGTGTAAGCCTTGAGCTCATGCTTGGGTCTCAAAGAAAACCTTCCTTATGCCCCAGAGACCTCCCTTTCCTGCCTGTGCCCCAGACAGTGTTCACCATGTGGATTGCTTAACTGATGCAGAAAAAGGAAAAAAAGAAACCTATACAGACCTGAATAACACGTGAGGTGGTTTCCTCCTGGGGATATTTAATTTTATAACAATTAACTAATCCAACATCAGCACACGAGGATCATCTGAAACTCTGAGAGGAAGGGTAGTGATTATTCTCCAAAACCAAGAGCCCTCTGCATTCTAAGCAAGGACACAGGGAATGAAAAGAAATAAGAAGCCATCGCCAAAGCTCCAGGCAAGAAACTGAAATCAGCTCCTAGACCCATCCACTCACAGATGCTACTGACGGAAGTACCTGGAAAACATCAAGTGGCTTTCAAACTTATTTTTAGTACCTGAGCCCTCTGTTCAAACACAGTCTCCAAGTCTAACATATAAAATAGGTCAAACAGGAACTTATCAGGAATCGTTAATGGCTCACTCAGACTCAAGAGTGCCTAAGAGCGCTGGATGCAGCAACATTTGAAACACCCTGATCTCATTCAACTTCTTCACTTCCTACATCAGGAAACTGGTCGCACACAACTGTCCAAAGACACACTGGCTGTTCTGTGCCGTGTGGCCCTAGAATTTGGAACTTCAGCCCAGCCTCTCCATAACACATTTGGCTGCCCTGAGAAAGCGGCAGGGCTCAACTCCTGTGTGTCTTCTCTCCTTGTGGATGTGAATCCCAGTGCAAGACCTTTCTCAGAAATAAGAAAACTGGACATTGGGGTATGTACAAGGGAGGTGTTGAGAGTAAAATGCGGGTAAGGTCAAGGTACAATGCTTTACGAACTGATTAGCTAGACATTTAAACTTCAAAATAATCTTATCTCAACATATTTCTCCAGTTCACACCACATTCTCCCCCTTTATGTTTTTGCTCACGCTGCCCCTTGACCCGGAACACTCCCTCTGTTCCACTCTGCGTAGTCCCTGCTTATGGCCCAGCTCAATACCTACTTTCTAGGAAAGCTCCTGACCTGGGCTGAATATTGTAGAATATTTGCTTGGGAAACTTCCTATTTTTAGGAATAGGAATAGGAATAGGCATTCAGTATTCTTACTGAATACCAAAGCACAGGCCCGACTCCCAGAAATTCTGGTTGAATTGTTCTGGAGCAACAGTCCTCTCACATTTTAGTAGCATCAGAATCTCCTTGTTAAAACACAGGTGCTGGGCTCCACCCTCAGAGCTTCTGATTCAAGAGGTCTGGGGTGGGGCCCGAGAATCTGCATTCTTAGCAAATACATACACGATATGATGGTGATAGTCAGGGATACATTCTGAGAACCACCAGCCTGGAGTGTAGTCTAGGAATCAATAGCTTTTAGATGTTTCTGGGTGATAAGAATGGCAGTCAGAGTTGAGAATCACTCATTAGAGCTTGAAACACAACCTCCACGAGCTCAACTTGAAACAGCCTCTCTTTTCGTGTGTCAGTGGAGTAGTTAAGACCATGAATTCTGGAATCAGACTTTGAATTAGTCTTGGATCCATCTTTTACTAACTGTGAGATCACAGGCAATTTACTTAACTTCTCTATGCCTCAATTTTCTCATCCGCACAGTGGGGCAATAATAATAGCACCCTTCTCTTTGTTTTTATGAGAACAAAATGAATTAAATGCATATAGAACATTTAGAAGACAGAGAGGCATGTGTTAACACTTAACACTATACAACACTTACTATTATATTGCCGACATTAAGTGCAACTAATATTTATTGAGCATCTAATGTACCAAGAATTTTACTATCAACTTAATATGTCATCTCAATCCCTAAACAAACTTTTGAGATCAGTAGAATGATCTTTTCTTTTTTCTTCTCAGATGAGGAAGTGGAAATTTTGAGATGTCAAATTGCCTAACCATTGGCGCAAAGTGAGAGATGGCCCCTGGATTCAAACACAGTCTGACATCTTACTCCACCTTCAGTTATTTGTGTCCCTGAATTTTTTATCCTTCTTGATTGTGGTATCCTTACAGACAGGCTCTAGATCTGATTAAATTATGTTTTCCCTGGTGCCTAGCACTGTGCCTTGCCCTGCATTTATTAAGTATCTGTTGAGTGGATGAAGAAATACACAGATGAGAATGATAACCTCAGCAGTATGTTTAGAATAAATGTTGAAAATAGCTCCATAATATGGTGAAACAGATTTCATTCATTTAATTAATCTCTAGACAATTAAGTGAATAAAGTCTTCATTTTACATGATTATGCTGCCATTTTCACCATTTATCCTCAAAGCAATATTGGATCTGTCAAACACAGTCATCTGTGAGTTACTTGACAAATGTGATCATCCTGTGAAAATGCTGGAGCAGCAAAAACTCAGGGATCTCATCCAGCTCAAATGAACATGGTTCCTATAGTGGGGATTTTGGGAACTTTCCCCTCAAATCATAATCATCATAATCCCCTGCCTCTGTCAACTGCTGGCTCCCCCAAGATCCACAGATTTCTAGATATAGACCCCCAAGCCCATGGCAGTACTATTTGGCCCATCCCTTTTCTACAGCTGATTAGACCAGGGCTAGACACCCAACCCAAGCTGGGTCAAAGGTATTTGTTTCCCAGACTTTAGAATTGGTTTGAGAGATTGTAGCATGCAACTTGGAGTAACTTGTCCTGGACACCTTTAACTGTTTTGTCAGAATGAAGAGAGAAGCAGAGATTAGAGACAGAAAGAGAACACTATGTGAGATTCTGGAATATGGTCCTTTTGGACGTCTAACTGCATTTCTTCTCTTGGATCCTAATTATTCTCTCTCTTTAATTCAGCTCGCTCAAGTTAGTTATTATTTCTTGCAACCAGAGTCATTACCAATATTCCCGCTAAAAGTTGCTCAGCATCTGCAGGGCCTTCTCATGACACTTGGATTGGTTACTGTCCCTTTAGCATTCTGTTCTCCCAGTAAATTAAAAGGGCCACCGACTACTAGATCAGGGTCTTTCAAACTATGGGCTGCGACCCATTAGTGGGTCATGACATACATTTAGTGGATCACAACCCCTAATGTTTTTTTTTTGTAAAATAGAATGCAATGAAATAGAAAATACCAGACAGCATCTCATGTGGTAGACTAAGTATTTTTCATGTAACTTTGTTTGAGATATACAGAAAGATACAGGTTTATGCTGGGTCACAAGTATAACCTTTCTAACTAGGGAAGCATTTAAAAAACAAAAAGAAACTATATATGGTCTAATTTAATATATTTCTAAATTCTAGATGGTTGGAACCAAACCCAGCAGTCACATGAAATATTTTCAGGACAAGATATACATACATCAAGAGGTCACTCCCAAGAAACAAGGTGGCTGAACTCAACTGAAGAATCTCAGTGAACTGTAGCCAACACAATGCTAGATGCTGGCAGTAGTCATTTGAGTTGAGCTCTGGACACTGGGTTTTTGTGATTGTGTTAATGTAGTGACAATCCATGAGGCTTTACCTAAATACAACCAAACATCTGACCTACTAGGAATATGACCAGTAATCCCTTGGTAAGCACTTACTGAATACCTACTATGTGTGAGCATTTGGGGAGTTGCCAGACAGCCTACCACATGTCCCATTTGTTTGCTGCATACATGTGGGCACCAGCCTGGCATAGCTCTAGTAAATAGCTATCTAATTCCAGACAAGGTGTTGTTGTATAACACAGCCTAAAAAAGACAACCATTGCTCATGGAAGAACTATTAACTCTACAAGATGTGCTAAATGTATTGCAACATTTGCAGAGTGGTTGCAGAGAATGAGCCTTGTTCCTAGCCATTTGATTTTGGAACTATCACTCAAAGACTCCACTCCCTATCTCCTGAGTGCATACTATTCCTTTATTAGTTACTAATGGCATGACACTTAAAGAGGCCTTCAAAGAGCTTGCAGTCTTGTTGGAAAGGTACACTAGATCAGGAAGGGTTTCAAGGAGATAGAAGACAAAGATTAGGCTTGAAGAATGTGTGGGAATAGAAAGTCAGGGAGAAGAGAGGAGTGATAATGATACAGGGCATGGTGGTACAAATGGACATGTTGGAGGGGTAGGATACTGGGCAGCAGTCATGAAAGATCACTCTGGGGACGGAATAAGAAAGAAGCTGAAGGCAAAGAAAAGCCGCCATCCCAGGAATTACGGATCGGTTCTCACAAACTCGAGTCTACAACATTCGCTCCATTTTGGTTGTACCATTGGACAAATTCTTCTGTTTCTGAAAGTGTATTCTATTTCCTTAGAAATCAGCTTGTACAAAGGTAACTTTGCAAATTGGTTTATTTAGAAAACTCAAGGCCTTTTAAAATTTTTCTTTATCGTTTACTTTTAGTATTGATGTGCCTAAAATATTACAACTTGGAGCATGGCGACCCCCAAACAGTGGCACTTTGGGGAGATCTTCTCACTTCATCACTTACTTAGTGATGGGCCTGACTTAGGGCCTGAGTCAACACCCATGGCCACTAGGGTAGGATGCAAGCCAAAGAACAAGTAAGGTAAATTCAGAACAAAATTAGTGCCCACTGAACTGTCCCAGACCACCAAACTCTGCCATGTAAGAAGAGCGGAAGGAGGCATTTTGATTGGCAAGAATTTTCGTGAAAACTTGGATTGAAAAGGGGCACCTTTCTATTGTCCCCACGGTCACATTGCAGGGTCTACTCTGGACAGAGCACCACACTAACTAAATAATTCACCTCACTTATTCACATAGAGGTTCTGAGCACCTACTATGAGTCTGGTACCAAAAAGATGACAGGAGAGGGAAGATGCAAAGATGAGTAAGAGAAGGTTCCAGCTCTCCAGAAGCTCAGACTGATATGGGAAACAGAGGTAGGCAGATTATTTGTAAGAATATGTGGCATGTGTTTAATAGCAGGGTATTCTGCACAGAGTGTTGTGGGAGTTCACAAAGGGTTTTAGAGTGAGTAGGAGAGAGAGGGGTACAAATAAACAAGATACAAATAGATCCTGTTGGCCCTGTGACTCCCAAAGCAAGTATTTCCCAAGAGCTTCCTGTGTGTCCAGCATGGAGATAGGTCATAAGAGGAGGGTCCAGGGACCAGAGGCAGTTGAGGAGTTGGTAAATTGAGGTAGGATATAATATGAAAGAGAAATAAGTTCATAAAGATATAGAGACTAGCTAAGAAAAACCATTAGGAATGAACAAAACCTGCACTGCCCCCACATTTCCCAAGCTGGAGCTTGGAATGACAAAGTTAGTGTCTGTTGGGGTTCCACTGATCACACCGGGTGCTATTTATAACTCATAATATGTTTTTAGGACAAGACCTTGTGTCTTCTATAATCCAGTGGTTAAGAGGGGAGCTTGGAAATAATAGGTCCTAGATTCTAATCCTGGCTCTACACCCATTAGCTGTGAGACCTTGGAAAAGCTAGTTAACCTCTCTCAACTTCCAATTCTCCGCAATAATTGAAATTTCATTATTCAATCTTGATGAGGATGAAATGAAATGATACTTGCACATATTTAGTGAATGTGTACACTAGATTCCAGGAACCTTATTGAGTATACACGGACAGATACATACATGTGCACAAACGTGCATACACATGCATGCTCATTTCAATACCTACTGATTATGCAGAAAGTGTCTAAGAAAATATCACACTGGACTGTGGTAGAAAGAACACTGGACTGGGGCAAAGACCTCGGTTCTAGTCATAGTCTATTCACTGACAGTGTTGTGGCTTTGCATACATTGCTTGACCACTCTGGGTACAGCTTCTCTGCCTGCAAATGGAAGGGGTCGCCAGGGCTGTAGTGTGGGGGGTGCCTGGAGATCGTCTCCATCTTTGGTCTCTGGTGTCAGGTTACTCCGCAGCTGAGGAGCATGGAGGCATGTGAGCTCCTCCTTTGCACTGACAGCTCTAACACCCCTGACGGTGGGACTCCTCCCTGCCCTCTCCTCAGAGGGGAAACTTATCTAATCAAGTGAGTGCATTGGACTGCCTAGAGGAACTTGCTGCTGGTGAGGTCCCTGAAGTGTCACTCACTACCAGCAGGGCCCATACCCAGCCGGAAAGGGCTTCTCTGAACACCTCTGTGCTTCCAGAACCCCCCTGTACCTGCACCTCCATGGGGACCGGAAGATGGAGCAGGATATGGACAGATGAAGTTGCTCCTGAGGATCAATGAGCAGGAGGTCCCAGCACTTTACAGTTTGCAGAGTACTTTCCCATCATCGTCTAATTCCATTGCCTTAATCTTGGGAGATAGATATCGTTGTTCCCATTCCACGGATGAGTAAAGTCAGAAAGCTGAGGTCACTGCAGATCATCAAGTAGAGCTGGGGCTCCCATTTGGCTCTTCTGACTCTGAGCCCAGATCTCTCAGTACTGCAGGTTATCCCCAACGGCCTCTCAGAGAAGCCACGAGGCCACGTGTAATTAGAGGCAAGATTATGTGGTACCGACTAGAAGTGCTGGAGGAATTCAGAGAGTTAACTAAAAAGGGCAAAGGACATTAGAGAGACAGCTTAGGAGATGTTTTGTGGAACTTCTAGAGAAGAAAGAGAAAGGAGCCAGGTGTATTTATAGATTAATAATGTGCAGAAGGGGGGAAAATGTGCTGCCTCCAGCAATTCTCATCAAGTTAATGGATGTTGCCAATTACTGTGGTAACATTTTTAATTGTATCTTAGCTCTGAAGAGAATAAAAACAGAATTTCCTAGTCTTTGCCTCAGGACTGTTAAGGGCTCACATTCTGGTCCATTATACCAGCACAGATATAGCTGCCTAGAGTCTACACTGACAGCCCACTTCATAGGAAAGCCTTACTCACAGCTGTCCCAGACCTAATTGGAGTAGAAAGGGGTAGTTAGAAAAGGGCATCTGCTTCATGGGTTCGTGTGTGTAAATGGGTCTGGAAGACAATAGTTAAGTGTGTGAGGGAACAGGCTGTAATCACATGGGGATCCTCATGAAGAAGACAATACCCACAGCATCCCCAAAGATAATGTAACGATAGCTAGCATCTGTGTGCTATCTTACGGTGGTTGGTCCCTGTGATATAATACCTCGTGTGTGTGATCTTATTTAATACTCATGATAATTCATATGATTATTTGAATAATGTCTGCTTCCCCTCCAGACTGTAAGTTTCTTGAAGGGAGAGGGTCTTGCCTGCTTTGCCCACATGGTCACTCCACTTCCTAGCACAAAGCTGGTACTCAATCATGTTGTTGAACAAATACTCAAAACTCCTACAAGGGAGGTGCAATTTTTGTCTGCATTTTACTAATGCAGGGCTAGAGGCTCAGAGAGGCTAACCGGCTTGTCTAAGCCCCTGCAGCTAAGAAATGGCAGCTCCTGGATTTAAATGCAGGTTAGATAGACTCAGCTCCAGAGCACATCCTGGGATGCCACCACGGAGGCTGCCTTCTCGACTGCAGAAAGAGGAAAGGAGGAGAGAAAATGACTGACAGGTGCTAATCAGCTATTCTGTGCCACGCACCTTATTTCTTTATATCTTTTCATCCTAAGAAGAAACTTTTGAAGCACAAAATGAAAATGCTGAAACGGAGGTCCTGAGAATTTAAGTGACTTGCCCTTGATTTCTCAGGTAGGAAGAGAGAACAGGGAAGATTCAATGATTCCATAACTCAACCTCAACAGAACTTCCCTTTGCTTCATGGCTTCCCAGAGAGTGACATCATACATGTCAAACTCCATCCTGAAAACAGAAGGCATTGAGGGGAGGAAAATAAAAGTGTACCGTTTCCTGTTCCCTCACACAAATCCTTTAACAACAACTTGGGGACAAATTGTGACACAGGTAATTCTTCTCCGATGACCCCCCATCCCTGATCCCAGCTGCCCCTTCAGTACTTCTGTCTCTAATTTCTACATCCAGTAGCCTCATGCTCCTCACCCTCATGCCTCCACCTCCTGTCCCAGAGCCCAAGATAGTCCCCCACGTAGGCCTGCCCTTCTGGGATAATATTCTTGGCTCTAAAATCAACCATCAGCAGCCCGTGGATATGCTCAGGTCTTCAGCCAACAGCAGCCAAAGGAGAGACTGAATGAATGAAAAGATCTCCTTCAATAACAAGCAAGGACCTTTCGAGAGGGGCAGCAGAGCAAACCGATGTTAACTAGTTACACTTACTATGCGTGTACCAGCCGCAGAACACCTTCTGCTTAGCATCATGCTCTAAACCTCGGGACGTGAGTGAAATACCCCCATTGCCGAGGCCTAGAAGGGATCACAGTCTAAGTGTACACAGATACACAAACACCCCCTAGATCTCTGTACCTGGGACCTGTACAGAGAGCTCATGCCAAAAGCCCAAACTTCCCAGTTTAGAAAACTCAACCTGGCTAATCTGAGGATCAGCCATCTTCAATTCGGAGTTAGCACTGGTCCCTTCCTGCCTCTTCCTCTTTCTCACTTCAACCTTGTTTAGTATTTTTTTTTTTTTTTTGAGCAAGATTAGCCCTGAGCTAACATCTGTGGCCAATCCTCCTCTTTTTTCTGAGGCAGACTGGCCCTGAGCTAACATCTGTACCCATCTTCCTCTACTTTATATGTGGGATGCCTGCCACAGCATGGCTTGATAAGCAGTGCATAGGTCCACACCCAGGATTTGAACCAGAGAACCCCAGGCCACCGAAGTGGAGTGCGTGAACTTAACCACTGTGCCACCAGGCCAGACCCAGTATATTTTACTCCAAGGCAGTGACAGAGTATAGTGGGTTAAAGGATGCATTTTGCACTCAGAGAGACCTGGGTTCAAATCCCAGGCCCCCAGCCACCAGCTAACTGACTTTGACATGCAACTGACCTCTCCAAGCCTTAGAGCATCATCTCTGAAAAGGAAATAATAATAATACTTACCAGCAAGGGTTGTTGTGAGAATTAAACTCACCTCAAAGTGTTGTAAGAATTAAACTAGGTAACAGTATGACACTTCTAGTACAGGTTTAGGAATACTCAATACATGTCAGTCATTAGTACTTCTAGTCTTCTCAATGGATGGTCAGTCTTTGACCCCACTATGGTCATGAACCCCCATCCCCACATTTTACCTGCATAGACACTGCTGTAGGCATATCTCCCAGCTAAGAGGAGAAGCAGGCAAAATCAGCAGACCCTATCCATAGGCAGAGCTGTTTAATCTACCACCAAAAAAGGATTCTTCCTAAGCCCCAGCACATTCCAGAGGTATCATGTGAAAAATCCCAGGCCCTGGAAAACTGAGCCCAAGATGAGCATGCACAGCCCTGGCACAGGGCAGCAACATCCTGTGAGATATTGCTCACACCTGCCTCTGTTGGCCTGGAGACGGACTGCCCATGGGAAGAGCAAGAAGACAGGCCCTCTGGGACAATTAAACTCAACCACACACTCTAGAATCCTCTCTTGGGAGTCATTCCGCCTAGTCCAGGGTAGGGGCAAGATCACTTAATAGGCCCTTTTTCATCTTTAATTCCTCTGAATCTGAAAGTTTACAAGATCAATTGCTAAGAAGGCTAATGTGAGGAGATGAGGCAGCAAGTTGCTCTGGGACCAGAGTCAGCTAATTCCTTAGCTTCTAACTAGAGCCCACAGGGACCCACTTATATAAAGCCTGAGAACTCGCTTTGCTCAATTGCCCCTCCCATCCGTAAACCCCCTCTAAATAAAGAATTTAAATTGCAACCCAGCAAGAATAGCATATCAACCTCCAGGAGCCAGCACCTCCCAGGAATCTCAGGAAGATCTGCTTAGAACACTTAGGCTTTTGCCCAGGGTCGTGTTCCTGAGTTCAGAGCCTGCTCCTCACAGTCTTCACACCAAAGGTCCCAGGGACCTTGCATCTTGAAAGACCATCTGAAGCAATGTAACATCATCAACCAGTCAATGGGCTCTCAAACTGCATGGATTTAAATTCCATTTCTACTTCTTTCTAAGCTTTGGTTTCCTCATCTGTAGATGAAAGAAACAAGAGAGCTTTGTGGGCGTATAACTAAATAAAGCCAGTTATGTGCTTAGCATGGCACCTGCACTTAGTAATTTCTAGTTATCATTCACTGTCCACTATGCTTGGGCCACCTGGTGCCAGCACACTGTGCTCATTCAAGGATTACGTCAAAATGTATCAACACTATGAAGCTCTTGTGTTTCTTGGGAAAAACAGGACTATATTCAGACTTCATTTTCACCAGTGCCCTCGTAGCTGCTGTGTCCCCTGAGAGAAGTGATAGCCTTTTCATCCTTTTATTATTTTCCCTGTCTCTTTTATTACTGTAGTAAGTTAAACTCTCCTTTCCTCCATTCCCTCCCCACAGGAAGCCACATGCAGGAACAATGCTGGCTGATAACAGTTTTACCAAATGGTGCCTGGAAATAGCACAGAAGAAGAAAAAGTTGCCTCCCAACCAGGAGACCCACATTCTCTGAATGGAAACAACCCAGAAGGGGAAGAGCTCACACCAATTGCTCTGGAAGAAACATCCTTCAGGACTCTTCAATTTTCCTAACAGGACACTTGCTTCTCTTCCCCCATCATTGTCTGCATAGTTTCCTTAATGATGGCAGAATTAAACTGAACTTTTTCTGCACAATTGGCTCTGGGGGATTCCAGAAAGCCTGGGAAGGAAGTTTCAATTTGTTCACTTGCTGAGAATGAATTCTGCTTCGTATGATTCCTGACAAATTGCCATTTTTAAAGGGTTTGTTAATTTCCAATGAGCAAATGGTGCATCAGATATCTTGTTTATTCAACAGATGCTCCTGAGCTAAACAAATGGTTCTTGTTTAACAAACATGGAAACATCTTGTTAGCTTTGCTGAGATCATCTTGTTTAACTATCAAGGGATGGTCTCGTGGTTTGTGGAGAAAACGTGAGCTGCCTGCCTCCTGTCTAGGTTTCTCAAAAAGGCTGGGGATGGTGGTTCCAATGAAAGAGATGATGTGAAGCTCCTTGATCACAGGCTGGGAGGTGGTTCATAGACCCTTTCTCTGAAGAGGTCAGGTATCTCTGATTCAGGTCTATTTGATTCAGAAATCTCTTTGGTGCTGAATCTGAAAATAGCCTTGAAGGAGATGCCCACCTGACATATAGAAGTGGTATAAAATTGTGGTTAAAATCTCAGTTTTCGAGAAACCCTCGGTTGGATCCTGGCTCTGTCACTTACTAATTGTGTGAACTTGAACTGTTTACTTAAGAATTCTCAACCTCAATTTTTTCATCTGTGAAACAGGTCTAATAATGACATGAAAGGCAAAGATGCTGACAATGGCAATAAATGTTCACATTATTAATCCTAATTACATTCTCAAGAAATTTTTAAATGCAGTTGAACCTGGGAATGAGTATTAGGGGCAGAGAGAAGGCTGGGAAGAGCCCAATTCCTATGCCCTCCATTGTTTGGAAGGAGTAAATGTGGTGTGTTTGATAATGCGATGGCTCGTTTCCAGTCAGAAACAAAATCTAAATGGAGTGGAGTCCTTCTAGACCTCAAAACTCCAGCCTGACATCACAATTACCTTCACCCAGTGAGCTAAGGATCTGGCTAGACTAGAAGGCTGGGTGGGATAGGGAGGGCTGGGAATGAAGGAAAAGAAAGAGGCCAGCTTGCCGGGAGTACACAAGGACACATGGAGAGACATGATGGCTGACCTCTGTCAAGTCCAAAAGTGCGAGGATAACCTCGTCTGCCAATGGGTGCAGCAAAGTACAACATATTAATTATTAGAGGGATAGCATTTCAAAGCCTCCCTGCTGGTAAGTATCACAGAGAATTACCTTGGGACAACATCTAACTCACCGAAAATTAATTTACTCCACAGTTTGGAAGGATGCAAAGTGAGGTCAACCCCAGGTGAGCATGGCACTACCATGGACTGTCTGAATGAGTTGTAGATATTAACGGATCTGAACTCATGGGAGGGCTGCAGAAGAACCCC
This sequence comes from Equus quagga, assembly GCF_021613505.1. Taxonomy (NCBI): domain Eukaryota; kingdom Metazoa; phylum Chordata; class Mammalia; order Perissodactyla; family Equidae; genus Equus; species Equus quagga. The sequence goes on along the minus strand of NC_060268.1, from coordinate 159,763,317 downwards.
ACCCCACCCAGATACGCTTAATTACCTGACAGAATCTCCACATCAACTCCACAAGGCAGCAGCATTATTAGCATCATGAGGCTGATGAAGAACCTGAGGCTTGGAAAATTTTCCCAAAATATTAGAGCTTCTAATGGAGGAGCCATGATGTCCGTTTCAGGAAACATGCTCTTAATAACTTTGAAAATGTGGGAGAGAGGGTTCAGGCAGTTTCAAAAGTCAGGCAACTTTTGAGCAGAACTTGAGAAGATCTTAAGTATTTTGCCTAGAACTGCCTGCCCTGTCTCCATCGGCCTGGCAAAGGGGAGGCATGATTGAAGACTACGGGTAAACAATTGCATGGCCATGTATGCAGAAAAGTGATGGGTGGAGGGTGTGGGCAGGGAGATGAGGATCAAGAGAGGACTGTGAGTCTGGAAAGATGTTTCAGGCATCCAGTGTGAGAAGGCACTCCACACCATGCTAAAGGGTTTGGAATTTAATCTCTAAGCTAGTTTCTTTCAATATTGATTCTCTGAAAAACCTATGGTAGATTCTGTCCATGTAAGACACAATCGGGTGGGCATACCATGATTTTGAGAAAAATCTCAAATAATCTTTAGTGAAATTCTGCACAGCAATGATTTGCATTCACTACATCTCTTTATAGTCTCTCTAAAAAGGCAGCCTCCTGTGGTCAGTAAAAGAGAGAGAAGAGGCTGGGGACACATTAGCTGTCGCCGAATTGATTTCTGTTCACTTAGGAATGTGAGTATGTAAGAATGACATAATTTTACTGATAACCTTGAATTGCCTTAAATTTACTTTAAAAAAAATGGAAGAGAGAGAACTCATCAACATCAGTTCTTTATTATCGGCCACAAAATTTTTGCGACACACTTCACAAGTAATCATGACTCACCAGTGTGTCATTACACATTTATTTAAAATTCTCTTATGGTTCTTTCTTCATTTCAACAGCATTTTTTATCCAAAGGATAACATCATTTAGTCTGTGTTTTAGAAAACTTATAAGGCAATATAAAGGATTGACTCAAGTGGTGGCAAAACTGAAGGCACAGAGGGCAAAGAAGAAACTGGTCCAGGTAAAAGATGATGAAGACTTGGCTTAAGGATGTGCCAGTAGAGACAAAAACGATGCAGTTGAGAAAGAGGTCTTGCAGGTGTCATTAACTTGGCATGGGGATCTAGTGGGTGGGGATGGCTGCAAGAATGCATGAAGAGAGCCCAGGGTGATTTGAGATTTCTAGATCAGACAAGTAGTTGGATGGTGATATTATCAACTGAGATAATCTGAGAAATCAAGTGGAATAATTTAAGCAAGCAGGTGGAAGGAAGAGATGCATTTTTGTGCGTTTGGAGAATGGCAATATGTTCTATTATGGATAATTTGGACCTTGAGTTATTTGAGAAATATCACAGTGGAGCTATCCAGCAGTATCTGAGCAACATTGGGGTAGAGATGTTTAGGGGAGCATGGGAAGTGCGTGTCTGAAATTCTGGAGAGAGTAGAATGGGGGAAGGATTTGGTGGTCTTTACAGGAACTGACAGTAGCGATGATAGAGGGTATGCTTTTCTGGGAAAACTGATCTTTTTAAAAGCAAGCAAGACAATGACAAGAACATCCTGGAAAGACTGACACTTATGAGCTCACCAAATCAAGAGGAGCCAATGAAGCATGCAGCAAAGGAATGGTCAGGAAGATAGAAAGAAAAACGGAAGAAACTCACAGTGGTCAAGGAAGGACAGAGTCTGGAAGGAAGTAGACAACAGTGGGGACATCTGCTGGAGTCAGGTAGAATGAGGACTGAAAAGACAGCCCAGGATCTGGCCATTAGGAGGTACCTCATGATCACAGTCCAGGGAGAAATGGTGCAGAGACCACACTGAGTGCCTTTACAGGGGGTTTGAAGGTGAGGGAGCACATTGATTATAAATAATTTCATACAACTTGGCAATGAAGAAAAGGAGACAAATAGGAAAGTCACTTGAGTGGAAAGAACAGTTTTGTTTCCATTTTTCCTTTCTTTTGCAAGATGGAAGAGAATTAACGATATTTTTAGGTGGAAGGGAATAACGAGTTTGAAGATACTGGACCGAGAAGGTAAGTGATGAAGCAAAGGTCCTAAAAGGTGGGAAGAGACAGCATTAAAAAGGCAACTGGAAATTTAAGTTCACTAAGAAGGTACAACTAGTCCTCTAACACAGCAGAGAAATATGGGGAAAAAGAGAAAACTCTGGGGGAAGATGGGCAAAGGGCAGTAAGGTACATTTATGTGTTACAGCCTCTTTTTTTGGTGAGACAGAAGGCTCAGTAATTGCTGCAAGTAAGGGACAGGGAAGAACAGGGACCAAGGTGACTAGAAAAAGTGTGGTCAAAATTTGGAGGAGCCCACATAAGCAACAGGAAGGGGGGCCATTAGGGAAAAACACTATGTGGCAAGAGCAAGGCCTCTTTAGCTAACCAAATAAGAGGAGTGGAAAGGAGCAGGTTGTGGCAAGCGCTGGGCTATTGTGACTCTCTCTCTCTTTTTTAATTTTTTATTTAAAGATTGGCACCTGAGCTAACATCTGTTGCCAATGTTCTTCTTCTTTTTTCTTCTTCTCCCCAAAGCCCCACAGTACATAGTTGTATATTCTAGTTGTAGGTCCTTCTGGTTGTGCTACGTGGGATGCTGCCTCAGCGTGGCTTGATGAGTGGTGCCAGGTCCATGTCCAGGATCTGAACCAGCAAAACCCTGGGCCACTGAAGCAGAGCACTCAAACTTAACCATGCAGCCATGGGGCTGGCTCCTATTGTGACTCTCTTCAAGAAAGGAGTGACACGCAGTGGGTGCCTATCAAATAAATGGTAACAATGATAACAAATCCAAGTAGGTCTCTGGATGTAATGATCCAAACATGATGTGGCAAATCCACCACCCAATACCAGCTCTGTTCCTAGCAACAAAAAAGTAGGCTTTTGTGGCCAGTGAGATGGCAGACCCAACCTGTCCCTAATTTATCTCTAGCTCTTCCAAGACCGGCTCTTTCAACCTCAAAACCTAGATCCTTCTCCTCCCGTCCATATCCACCTCCTCGAGTCCACTGTTTCCACTTTGCCACATGTCTAGAATAAGTCCTCCTACCTTGAACATTAAATAAAGGATAGCCAAGGAATTGACGTTCACAGGGAAAGATTTCAGAAGGACGGGATGGAGGGAGGGGCCGCTTCTTAGTATTAATGCAGATCTTTTGTGCAACACGGTCACAAAATGTCAGCCATGGATTGTTCCACCGGATGAGCCCATGAATGAATATTAGTTTTTAAAAACCCTCTCTAAGTATTAGATTTTTATAAAGCACAATGTTTACCCAGGGGACCATCCATAACAGCAGTTAAACAGAGACACTCTAATTCATTGTGTTCCTAGGGTTTTGGGAAATAGAAATCCTTTAAGTACCTTTACTCTGCTTCACAGGAGCTACTTTTCAAAGTTTAAATTGCTTACATTTCATACTACTCACTTCCTAAATTCCGTTTATAAATCAAAGTAGATTTTGAGCAATTTGATGGGAGTGAAATGGATTAAGAAAGAACAAACATCAAATATATATATTTGGTCATTTGAGTTTATTGGATTCTTCTTTCTTTTTTCTTCTAAACTCTTTCATGAAGATGCTCTGAGCTAGGCCTGGTCTGTTCAGCTTTGGCCTGGAGATCAGATGTATTACCAGAAAGGGACATGTTGTGGCCCCCTTCTTAGAATACCAGCTTCTGACTATGACAATATCATGACTTCTGTGTTCTATCAGTGCATTGGAGTTGAGGTGGCTAACATCTGAGACCCAGGCTGAAGAAGAGTTTTTTCTAGAATAACATCTTTTCATTCATAATCGTTCAACTCCATGCTCTAGAACTCACTTTGGGAATTTTATAATACTCATCTAGAAGTTTCCACCCCATCCAAATAGAATAAAAGGCTCCTAGTGCTGGAAGGGTTCTCAGAGGTCATCTTGTATAGTTGGTTTCCCAACGACCTGGGATGAAGACATTTTCCCCAACTATTACAGACTGATATTTTTGTAAATGCAACAAAAATCCCACAGAATGTCAAATTGCTATACAAGTTTCTAAAGACTCTCAATGGAGGTACACAACTGTCCTTATCTCATCCCAACCCAGTAGCAGTTTGTGGACTAGCACTGGTCCCTGGACTAGACTTTGAGTCACAACGATGCTGGTTCAAGCTTCTCAGTCTTCAGGTAAGGAAGCAGAATGCAGGGGAAGAAGCAATTAACCACAGACATATAATTTCTTGGCAGGAGAGCTAGGACTAGTGATGCCAGCCACAACTACTGAACCTCTTCAGACTCACTCATGTATAGATTAAGACAGAAGGAACCCACACGAAGATGCCTCGTTACCTGTCCCCTACATATTGTGATTTTGCTAAGTATGTGTGCATAGCTGACTAGATTAGGTTCCTTGTTATACACACACTATTAAGGCAAGCCTTTCAAACTCCCAGACCATGCCCTCGGTTTTACACTCACATGGCAACCTTTAATCATCCTTTATTGCTTTTACCACCATGAGCAATTACATGTTTAATAGTCTGATTATTTCGCTATCTTCTGTTTTCCCTGATGAACTCTAAGTGCTAAGGAGGCAGAGAGCATGTTTGTTTTGCCTACCATTATATCTTGGTGCCTAGTACAGCACCTAGCTCCTAGTAGATGCTCAACACATGTTTGTTGAAAGAATTAACTAACTAGTGGAAACGTAATGCTAGGGTAGCACTCTGGGGTCACCTGCATGCATTGTGGGCGCTAGCAGCATGCCCAGGGCTGCCATCCTGAGCAGGACATCAGGACTGCTGCAGAGCTGAGCCAGGCTCCACAGGCTGACTTGCTAAGTTTTCTCCAGTGCGACTCAGCTCCTCAATGCTAGCAACTTCTCCAGGCTTATTTCTTGTGGCCTTTTGTCAATATAACAGGTAGGATTAGTCTTCCTTCCTTATCTCCCTTCCTGCCTCTTCCTACCTTCCTTCCTTTCTTCTTTTATTCTTCCCTCTAATTATTCATATATCTAATGCTGTGTAAAGCAATGTACACAGAGATCATCTGGCAGGATCTCTGCCTAGAAAAGTTTTATAACACAGTTGGGTAGAGAAACCCACAAGAGCAGTTAATGAGAGAAGTCGGCAAAAATAAACATAAAGACAACATGATCTCCAGGAGTTTCCACTCCTCTGCCTGGGTTCTAAGCCCTTCACAACCTGATCGCATCTTAGCTGGCAAGGCTCACGCAGTGTGTCTCAGAAAGCCTGAACTCCTCAGAACCTCTGAAACGTCGCACTTACTTCTGTCTCTGAACCTCTAGCTCCTGCTGTTGCTCTGGCTGAGATGTCCCTGCCTCTTTCTTTTGGCTTTGCTGGTCTTACCTTACCAGACCCAGCTCAAGTGTCACCACATGCAAGACCTACACTCCCCTTTGGTTCCCTATGGAACAAATTGTCCAGATCACACAGGTGAACACTTGGGCATTTGACACCTTATGATCAGGTCTCCCAGCTGAATGATAAGCTCTTTCAAGGAATGGACTGTGGCTGTTATATATTCAGTGTTCCCGTAGCGCTCCATGTGTGAAACTGGGAATGGTTCAGTGGAAATACACTACCAGACCAAAACGAGTTGGTTTTAGGTCAATTTATTGGGTCTATCCCCATCTAAAACTCATAAAAGCGAATTCAGGGTAAGAAATGCAAATAGGTGTCATTGAAAGGCATTGCACCTTATATTAGAAGCAGTTATATTTGAGCTAACATACAAAAGAGTTTTCCAGGACTCACTTTGCCACTTACAAAGTGGGGACAGTAAGGACAGCTGGGAATAATGGGGAAAATACATAATTACTAGTAACAGAAGCACCACAGATGCAATCCCGCACCACTGTCTACACAGTGATTCCAGGTGAGTGGTTGTAACTCTCTGGGCCTCAGTTTCCATATGTGTAAATGAGGGTGCTGGGTCTGTTTTCTCAAGATTCCCTTCCAGCTCGTATCATCCAGGGGTCTCTTAGAAACCAGCACGCCTCTCTCGGGTTCCCAAGGTCAATGGCTGTTGCAGAAATGGATACTGATTTCCTCTGAGCAGCCGGAAGGAAAAGGTTCTTATTCATTACACAGCCCCATAAATCATCTGGAGTCCATAGGATGTTTAATATGGAATCACTTAATTTAATAGTCATTTTGACATAAGGAATTGTTTTCTTAAAGCCAGAACTGGGTGTAAAACCTCAAGTGATATTTTATGGCTGCCATATAATAAAATCATTCAGCAATTAGTGATTAACGACATACAACAGTAAGTTTCTCCATGGTCACCTCCCCCGCTGCTGTTTCTCTCTGGTCTCAACCACTTCCCAGTCCAGCGATCAGACCTGGAGTGACAAGCCTCTTTTTACATCCAGGGCAGATTTCTGAGCCTAAAAGACCATCACTTCCATCAAAAGGTGTCTGGTGGAGGCTGGTGTTGTGGCGGGGCTGATGGAAGCACTTAAATAGAGACAATCCATGGCACGAGGGAACTTAAAGGTCACAGAGCTTCCTTAGACAAACCACCAAGGATGGTGTTGAGTACAGAAGAATGAAGTGTTGACTTCCTATGTTTTGCTCTTTTTATGACAGGGTAGCCCTTGCGGGGAAAAGATGAGTGAACACTGTGAGCTTGACAGTCTCCTTCCCCCCCCCCCCCCCCCCCCACCCCCCGGCCCATCCTTCACTGAGCTTTTAGCTCTGACTTTCCCACATTCAAAATACCTAGCAACCTCTCACTGAGCAGGGTCCCTGTTGTGGCAGCCTTCTGAGGCCTACCTTACCACAAACTCCAGAAAGTAAACTTGACAGCATGGGCTCTGAACTCACAAACAGCAGTCCCGCTATTTTCTAGTTCGCGTAATGCTTGCCACAATCCTCTGGGACAGAATACTGGTGTTAATCTCATTTTACAAATGAAGAAGCTGAGGTCCTGCCTGCCTAAGATCACATAGCCAAAATGCAGTACAACTGTGATTCAAACCGAGGCAGTCCGCAGCCAACCTCACACATTAGGCCATTACACTGTTCTGCCTGCACGCTTATTAAGAAGATAATTGTAATAATGGGTGCCAGGGACCTAGCGCATTGCTTGATAGACTATAAGCCCTTGGTAAATGACAACTTATTATTATCATTGCGACTTACTTATTTTACAATGTTAGGTATTACTGCATTGTTATTTTTTACTATGTTATTAAAATTCATTTCCCTCTTAGGAATAAGGACAAGGACTGGGAGTAAACCTCTCTCTCCCTGGTGTAGTGGACACAGTGGTGTGCCGTCCGGACCCTCCCTAGTCCAGGCATTCACTCCCCAGTTCGGATGGCTGACTCTCAGCTGAGTCGCTTTCTGGGAATTTTCCACAGCTGGAGACAGCCACCTCACCAAGGTCACATCCCTTCCACAGTGGCAGCCTACATCTTATGGCTGGTCCATGTGGAGGTATGAAGGCCTTGGCTCAAGGCTGGGCACCTCTGAAGGGCCATACGGCCACACAGCTCCCAGAGGATCAGCTGCCACAACTGCACTGCGCCATCCTCTCCCCTGCCTGGTGCTGCCCGCTTCACCCCTCCAAGGGGGTGCTACTCCTGAGAGCTCCCCACAAGCCTGCTGCACACAAGCCTCTATTTGAAAGTCTGCTTACTGAGGGGACACTGCCTACAACATCCACCCACCCCTAAAAACAAAAACCAAACAAAGCAACACAAAACCACTCAGGGAGCATTGTTTCAGTGTCTTTTTACATTGGGGGAAATTATACCCAAGTCCAGAGCATGGCTTTCCACAAAGAGTGGAAATATCACGCTGAATTTGAACGCTCGTTAAAACATTTATTTGTAAAGTCTATAAATCTGTGGTCACTATAACTTGTTGATTGATTTCCAAGTGGAATTTGAGTTTTTAGATAGTATAAACACAGGAAACAACACTCTAGGTTGGGAGAAGGATTGGAATTTATTTTCTATTTTTTAACATGTCCTTTTACTTTTTTAATTGCAAAGCATACTTTCTAGAATTTCTTGGAGTTCCATCTCCTCTTTCCAGTACTCGTTGCCCCCAGTAATAGCCTTTAAAAGGCCACCTTGTCTCCAGTTCTTCCTTCTATGATTTGCCCTTCATCCCACTGCAAGAATGACCTTCCAAAAGGCCAGTCCTCAGCAGGCCCAGCCCTGAGCAGAACCCTTAAGGGTGTACTGTCTTAACTGCAAAATCTTCAACCTGGCATTTAAAACCTCTAAGTTATCACTTAATCTTCTTTTCCAGCTTAAGGGCATCTCTTTTCTCACAAGTTTGATCTTCCTGAAAGACTGAACTATTAACGATTTTCTAAACACGCCCAGTGCTCTCCTACTTTGCAGCTCTCCTCACGCTCCTTCCTCTGCCTGGAATGTGTGCTATTATATCACATCAGAAGACCCACGAGCACACACCCAAGCTCTGCCTGTTGAAATTGAACCCACCCTTCAAGGGTCCTCTCAAATGCCACCTCCCCTGATCCTACTATCTCAGGTTGTACCTCTCTTGTGTCACTTCACCACTGTCCTTTGCATCAGGTATTTCTCTAATTCTCTCAATTTTTCTTTGTCCCAGTGTATCAGTTAGCTTCTGCTACATATTAAACCATTTCAAAATTCAGTGGCTTGCAACAATAGTTACTTACTTTGCTCATACATCTAGGGGCCAGCTGGGGATGGGAGTGTCTGGACTGGGCTCCCTGGGAGGCTCTGTTCCAAGCTAGGAAGCGGGGGTGGGGCTTGGCTCCTGACAGAGGAGCGGGCTTAGGTGTGCTTCATATGTTCATTATGGAGCCTGGCACGAGGGGGCTACAGCCATGTGATGGCAGAAGCAAAAGAGGGCCACATCCAACCAGGTAGGCTCTTTAAAAGCTCTGCTTGAGTCATATCTGCTGAACGTGGAGAAAGCAAGTCACATATCACAGGGTTGAGGGAGTACCCGCATACAGTCGAAAGGCACCACAAAGTTACTTGGCAAGAGGTTTGGATATATAATTGTATTACTTAAGAGAGAGTTAAGCATTGAAACGATAGCCCACACCTACTGTCCTTTGTATCCCTTCCTATGGATACACTGTTCACAGAGTAGGGTCTCAGAACCCTCCCCTGAATAGAATTTCTCAGTAAGGACATCCAAATGGACATAGATAAAATCAATAACCTCATTCACGCCACAGTGTTAATAAAAACTACAGGCATTATTTTCATAATGTCTATAATCTATACAGCATTTTATAGTTACAAAGCATTTTAATAATGCCTTACAGCTTTCAAAGCACACTTAAATATATTACCTCATTTAGCATGGAGTGTTTCTCCTAGTCAGGGTGGGGGCCAAGAATCTGCATTTTTATCAAGCACCTCAGGTCAATCCACGTTCTCCCATGACCATCATCTGAGAAACAAAATTCCCCCTATCAGAGGAGTGGACAGGATTTCCTCTCCCGCTACCACCTAACGCTGGAGATCAATACCCAGGCTGCAAGAGGATCAGACTCTTGGGATGAAAGCAGTAGACCAGACATCCAAAACCTTCTGGTTAGCCCTTTTGAATTCTACAGATGAAGATATAGAAAGCCAGAGAAATCCTATGAGTGCCTGAAGTCCTGGTGGCTATTTCAGTGGCAGAAACAGAATTAGCACCCAGAAGCCCCAACTCCTACTCAAACTCGTTCCACTACACCTCACAGCTCATGGGTTTTCTCTTCCTAATTTACTGAGTTTCTCTCAGCTCTAAAAAATCCTAACAAATCTCATGTTTGAAAAAAAGAAGAAAAAAAGCAGGACTCCCCCAATTGTGTAATTCATGTTTCAAATCTCCTCTTCCATGAAAGTAGAAAATAGTCAAAACCCAACTCTATTTGTTCTATTTCACTGTCATTTCTTTCTTTCTTTCTTTTTTTTTTTTTGTTGAGGAAGACTAGCCCTTAGCTAACATCCGTGCCCATCTTCCTCTACTTTATACGTGGGACGCCTACCACAGCATGGCGTGCCAAGCGGTGCCATATCCGCACCCGGGATCCGAACCGGCAAACCCTGGGCCGCCAAAGCAGAATGTGCGAACTTAACCGCTGTGCCACTGGGCCGGCCCCACACTGTCATTTCTTTTAATGATACATGTTAAACAGGGACAATAATGCTAAGAATGTATGAACCAGGATCTTGAAGGTTTCATTCCCAGCGTGTCTTGGACACATGCACGGCCATCCCATTTTAAAGCGCACTCCCCGCCCCGCTCCCCCCCCCCCCCCAGTGCTTTTGGCCCAGCTCCTTGGCAATTACGGCCTCTTTTGGTGCCTTTTATAGATCAGACCGCTTCTAGGGTCTGACCTTTTCAACACTTCAGCCTCCTTGCATCCATCCAAAGTGCTGAGTGGGCAGAGCCGGGATCCCCAGGGGCTCTCTCTCTGCCTCCATTGCACACAATTCTGCCCAAATTAGTTGACAACTCCTCTTCAACGCTGTTAGGGGAAAAGGTTAGAGAATGTCTGAATATGACACAGCTGGCTAGCAGGAAAAGGAGAAGGGGTGGGGCGTGCTCCTCACCCGCTCACCCAGACTATCTTTCCAAAGAGCAGATTTGAGTGGGAGACTTGAGTGGGGAGAATTGTCCTGATTTGGGGGAATTCGAGGAGAAATACCATGCATTCTTGAATTATAATTTTGTCCCTGGTTGTATTTGAAAACAAAGGGGATCAAGGTGGTAGCATATGCCAGTTGCTAGATTCAGAAATACATAAACATGTACACAGGAGGAAAAGCAATATTCTGACAGTTCAAAAAGCCTGACTGTCTAAAGGAATTTCCTGTTTTAGGCATCCCTTTGAGAACAAAACAAGCTAGGGTGTGTCTGAATGATCCTCAGTGCCATTTGCCACCAAGTAAATGAAAGAGTCCATTTCTTCCAATCCAGTCACCATAGCCTTTCATCCTCTCACACGCTCGGCTCTGTGAATTAGCATTTAACTTGCCAAAATCATGTCCATGTGAGTGTGGACGTTCATCTTCTCAACAAAACTTGGTGAGCAATGATAGAGCCAGGGTCACCAGGGAGTGTCCTCACTAACACAATGGCTTAGGTAGTTTGACAAAGACTTTAACCGTTCAAGCAGCGTCTACACTATGAACTTGGTTATTTCAGGGTGGTGGAAGCACTGAAGAAAGATACCTGATGGCTGTTATACCAGTATGCTGCTTGTGTAAAATGAAAAGGTCAGTCTAGATCAATGATTTTGTAGACATTTTTGTTTGTGTCTTTAACACACAGTCTTCAATTTTCAAAAGAAATCATATGCAGAAGGCTGATATATAAAACTAATTAAGAAGCTGAATAGTTCTGGCTGCAACAAAAGTGAGAGGGCCAAGGACCTGATCACTAAGCACCCCACAGGCTCCTCTGTGTCTCAAGTAGTTTCTGGGGCAATTTGTCAGAACTCCCATAGAGCTTCCAAGAGCACTAATGGAGAAATCACTAGACCACATCATCTTTCAGGATCTTTTCCACTCTAACTTTCCCATAATTCTTTAGTGTAAATGAGAGTACTTCAATTTAGCAGCATATTCTGCCACCATCAAAATGATCCTTATGAATACTATGCACACACACAGAAAATTGTTTAGGTTAGGTGTGAATGGAAAAAAAGTAATAAATGGGGACATAATATATGTGTAATTTTGAGAGAAATTATTTTCATGTGTACAAAAATTAGAAGAGGGCAAGAAAGAATAAAAAGCATTGTACTAAAATGATTAAATCCTTAGGGGTTTTTTTTGTTTTCTTTCAAATTATTTTATTGAGATCATAATGGTTTATAACATTGTTTAATTTCAGGTGTAAATTGTTATTTATCAATTTGAGTAGACTTCATTGTGTTCACTACCAGTAGTCTAATTTTTGTCTGTCACTGTACATATGAAGGAGCACATATATAAATCCTTAGTTTAATAAAAAGCTTTAGTGCTGTTGTATCAATTAAATTATAAATGAAAATGGATTATTTAAAATATACATCTTAAGTATGTACTTTTAAAAAGTCTACAATTCCATAATTTTTCATTTGAGAAGAGAACTTGAGGTCAGGATGCTTCAGAAGATTTGAATCTGTCACGAGAAAAATCAGTAGCTTATTTATTGACAGAGAATTGCACAGAAATGCACTTGAGTATCTCAAGCCAAGTGCCAAATGTTAATAACTCTTCATAAAACATGAATATCATGTCACTCCCCTGTACAAAAGATGAACGCGCTCCATTACCCAGAGAGACGAGTCTAAACCCCTTACCTGGTATTTGAGGCCCTTCACAACCTGAATTATTTCTCACTGCCACTCAATACAAATCCTATTTTTCTAGCACAGTGGCTCTCACTGGTGGGGAGAAGGGGAGGCTATTTTGCCCCTCAGAGAACATTTGGCAATATCTGAATCTCTGGAGACATTTCTGATTGTCAGAACTGGAGGGTGCTGTGGGCATTTACGGAGTAGAGACCAGGGACCCAACTAAACCTCTTAAAATGCACAGGATAATTATCCAGACTCAAATGTCAAAAACGCTGAGGTTGAGAAACCCTATTCTAGCAGATCTACTAATTGCTCTCCAAACATACCATCACCTCAACTTTGTTCTAATTAGTCTCCATTCCCAGGAAATCCTACCTCCTTTTACTGGCCAATTCAACTCTTCAAAATTCTTCAATCCTGTCTCCTCCAAGAAGCCTTCACTGGGCATGCCAGCCTAACCTGAGCCCTTCATCCTCTGAGCAATCATAACACTTTCCTTAATATTCTTTCAGTGTTTTCCATTTCTGGCCATGGTCCCTCAGCAATCTGTATGGATCTGTCTCAACATTTGCATCACATCTGCTAAAGCACACATGATCTGATACAACACCATCTTTAGTTTATGGTCTTATGAATCTTAATTTTATTAACATCAAACCAGAAATAATATTCTCTAAAAATAGTTTTAACAAGTGTAATAATACAACATATGCTGATAGCTGGAAAAAGAGACCAGGAATACAAACACCATTAGGCAATGGAATTTGAATATGGAAAAAAAAGATTCAGATACACCCAAACTTGCTTAGTTTCAAAGAGATGCTAAGTACTATTTGCCACCAGATTAACATTTCTTCCAATTACCCTTTCGTATTATAAGTCATTTTACTATTAATTTTATAGCTAATATTTATTAAGCATTTACTGTGTGCCAGACTGAGAAGAATGACATTCAGCCAGGAGGCAATGGGAGGGGATACCAATGCTCCACCAGTCAAAAAGGACACTAGCTAATTAAGTACAACTGCCTAAGGTCACACAGCTATTAAGGGCAGAGCTCTCCTCCTATTTAAATCCCCAAGCCCTCCCACAGGAATAAATCCCTAGTTACATCACACACCCATTTCAATCAGGCCAGTCTGAAGAGATGCTGTGTACAAAATATCTTTACCTACAATAGCTCCAAAAGTGAAAATTCCTAGAAATAACATTTACTAGAAATGTGTAGGACTGATATGAAGAAAAGTATACAACTTTACTGAGGAACATAAAGAAACGGAATAAAAGGAGAGACTCATCATGGGGCCAAAAACAAAAACTGAATATTGAAAAAGATTCAGTTCTCTTCAAGTGAATTTATAGCTTTGCTGCAATTCTCATCAACAGTTTAATTAGTTGTTTTATGCAAGGAGGGGAAGTGGGAGATTTTGGAACATGACAAAGTGATTCCAAATTCATTTGAATGCATAAATAAATAAGATAAGAATATTTTGAAAAAGAAAAGGTTCTATCTTTTTTTGTTTTGTTATGTTTTGCAGGAGAGACTTGCCCAGCCAGGCACTGTGTTGTGTTATAAAAGATAATGAAACACAGTGTGGTCTGGCTCAGGGCACAGAGGAGAGACCAGTCCAGTAGAATAAAAGCTGACAAAGGTCACCAACCTCAAGGGTCCCTAACTTTTGACCAGCGCTTCTCCTGCAGAAAACTGCCAGAAGAAGTAGTCAGAAACATGGGCACAGAATTAAGTGGGAAGATGTTCATTGGATTTTATTTTCCTTAAAAACATAGAAATCCTACAAGATTAAAAGTATCAATTAATACGGATAAAATTATTAAATTCTTAAAATGATTAAATTATGATACAGTCAGAGGAAGAAATAGACAACTATTAATATGAGATTCCTGAAGCATAATACAGGAGAATGCACAGTATTTTTTATGTACATATATACATATTATACATACTATTTAATAAAGCAGCATTACAAATCAGAAAACTTCAGCTAATATTTACATGATCACAGGTTGAGGGCACTCTTTAAACATAAAGTAATAAAAGACATTATAACAGGAAAAATTAAAAGATTTGACCAAATTTTTAAAAGTAAAAAGTATGTTAAAAATCCTAAGACAACTAAAATCCAAAGAACCAACTGGGGACAATATTTAAACAAAATGAGAGACCATATAAAAAAACTCATAATAAAGAAGAAGCAAAAACAGATGGTCACATAAAAGAAATACAATGGCCAATAAATATATGAAAACATGTCTAAACTCACCGGTCTGATAAGAAATGCAAATTAAAGCAAGGAAAATTCATTTCTGCATATTAAATTAGATTACTTTTTTAAATTAAGTTTTTATGAGGTGTAGTGAAATGATATTTTACAAGATGAAGTGGAAACTGGCATAAATTTTCTGGAGAACAATTTGGCATGATAATATTTATATATAATGTTTTGGTAGTCTACTGCTAAAAATTATAATAATCAGAGCTTGGACAAATAATTACTTACAGGTTTTCAAAAGAATATTCCAATGCCTTCTTTAACAGTAAAAGTTTAGAAGCAAGATCAATGTTAAATGATAAAAGAGTGATTAAATTATTATATGTCCACCAATGAGAACACAATGTAAGTAATGCAAGTTTTAAATTATGTTTAGAAAGTGCAGACAGTACAGAAAAATGTTCAAGTACATTTTAAACAGATATAAAACTTTATAAACAACACGATTTCAATTGTGATAAAAACTTAAATATGTATTTAAAATTATACCATAATAGAGAAGTCTATGAAGAAGTACTTATTTTTTTAAGAAGTGTGTTCTGAACAGTGAAATTATAGGTAATTATCCTCTTTTTATTTTCCCGCTTTTCCTTAAATGTCTACAATAAGCTTGTATTGAGTCTACAATCAGAAAAAAAGTAGTTAAATTGTGCTTGTGTCTTTTTAAAATTATTTTTGTAGTTTTGGCATTGCCTCTCCTTCTTTTCCTATAAGCCTTAGACAGTTCTGCTCCAGGACTCTTCTTAGTGAGAAGTTCTCCAGAAAGTTTGCATTCCTTTCCAAGCTCTTCCTTGCCTTATACCCTGCTAGGGACGGAATTGTGTTCCTCCACTCAAATTCATACGCTGAAGGCCTAATCCTCATAGTGATGCTATCTGAAGATGGGACTTTTGGGAAGTAATTAGGTTTAGTTGAAATCCTAAGAGTGGGGTCCTTAAGATGAGATTAGTGTCTTTATAAGAAGAGACACAGGAGAGCTTGCTCTTGCTCTCTACCATGTGAGGACACAGCAAGAAATTGGCCATCTACAAGCCAGGAAGAGAGCTCTCACCAGAATCTGACCATGCTGGCACCCTGATCTCGGATTTTCAGCCACCAGAAGCATGAGAAAGTACATTTCTATTGTTTAAGCCACCTAATCTAAGGGAGTTTGTTATAGCAGCCTAAGCAGACTAACACACATCTCTACTCCAAGCTGGAACAGAACACTCTTAGATACCCTCAGTGAGAAAAAGGGTGATTCCTCCTGCCTGAAACCCTGTCACCAACGAGCACTTTAATCAGCCTCCAAGCCTTCAGTTTGGAGCTTTCTCCTTGGGCTGCTCAGCTCAACATCCTTTTCTTTCTTCTCTCTAGGAATCTCCCTGACCCTCCAATTCCTATATTCCCTAGTCATGAGGCTGTTAAACACAACTCGTTACTACCAATGTATTCACTCTCCCCACATGTTCGCGTAAGGAACAATCCCAAAATGAGCAATCTGAGTTTCAGGGAGACTACAAGAGTCAAGGTGCTCTACTCTGCATGGGGTCTCTCCCGACCTCGTCCTCAAAGGACAAAACTGGCTGAAATCCCACCCAGTGTAAGAATAATCAAATTTGTTCCCCTCTGAAAGGTTTTTAGTAAGATCCAATGTCTCCAATCTGAATGAATATTTCTCATGTCCTCCTCAGAATCATCTGAGTGGGACAAGCATTTGGAAACCATGTGTCTAATTCCAGAGACACTGGCCAAGTTGCTAGGGAATGAAGAAAGAATGGTGTTTATGTTTGCATCTTGGAATTTTTGCTACACTGGATTAGGTGAGTAGCTGTGGTTATCCATGAATTCTGTGCTCATCACACACAAATATTCTCAGATTTCCCAAGGCCGGGTCAAATATGACCCCTTCTCTTCATAGTAGAGAAATTATTACATAGATAGCTACATATGTCTCCTTATTGCCCTTCCCTCATAGCACTCACATGTGCTAAGCACAATTATCATATGTGTCCAACACACATTGATTTCACCCAAAGAGGTGAGCATTCTGTCTTCCTTAGTCCACCGGCTAATTACCATATGTAGCTTTTGTGCACTGCATTTTTCTCTTAACATTGGGATAGCTCTTCCAAGGCCAAGATGCAACCAGACATACAGCATAGGCAGTCCCCACCAGCAAAGCAGAACCTGGTTTCTACTTGCAAGCTGAGCTTTCACATCTCCCCTCCTGACCTTGCATGTATTATTTTGAATATAATGTATTTTTAAATTGCTGCACCATTATAAAACTGTAAGGAAGAGCTGAATTAAATATTATTTGTGGCATACCCTGGTTTGCAAAGGGCCTCTAAATCTGAGCCCTTATATGAGGTCGATGCCTAAATTCCATTACTTGAGATTGCAAATGACTGTGTTTGCAAAATTGTAGATGCACATTTAGAGGGAGCTTCAAAAATTCAGCCCATAATGTTAACTTTGTTTGAAAAGACCTTGATTTTCCAGGAAGCAATCTCAAGGCTTTTTGCCTGTAACATAACTCTATCTCTGTCGTGGATAATGCATTAATAGCCTAAGGATGACTCGGCATGTGGTTCTTAAAAATCATAGTCTAGGGTCATAATGAGTTCCTGGCTGCATATAAGGAGACCATTTTTGAAGCAAAACATAGGATACATTCCAGAACAGGCAAGATCTACAGAGTTATAAGTGAGGTAGGAGGTACAAGAAGATTCACTGCAGCCATGCGATCACAAGGTAATCACTCCCCATTTTCACCTCCTGCTTCTCTGTGCTATGTCCTTCACACCCATAGCTACTACCAGGCTGAGATGGGTAAGTCTAGGACCCAGATACATGGGATTTTTATGCCTTAATTGAAATTAGCACATCTCTGAATGGGCATGTGCACACTTGTCTCCTGCGTGTGTACACACATACACATTTGCAATCAACAGTATTCTCAGAAAACGAAATCCTGCCATCAAAATGTAAAACAGAATAGAATAGAATAGAACAAGGTCACACAACCTCACTATAGTAAGTAAGCCTCACTCAAGCTGAGGACAGGGTTCTGAGGTCTGTTTCTTAACTATAAACCCCATAGAATCTGAGCATCAGGAGGCCAGGAATGTCAGGACATCACGATATCTCCCTACTGCAAGGATACAGCTAAACCATAGGCAAAATGCAACATCTGGGTTGATACCAATGAAGGGAAAATGGATGAAGTAGTCTAAGACAGAAGCATTTACCTTATGTTCAAAAACAAGCAAAAAATAATGATTAAGGAGAAGTGTATTTGTCATCTATTCCTGTATGACAAATTACTATCAAATGTAGCAGCTAAAAACAACAAATATTTATTATCTCACTGTTTTTATGGGTCAGGAATCTGGGCACAACTGAACTGGGTGCCTCTGCCTCAAGGTCTCTCATGAGGTTTCAATCAGTGTGTTGGCCTAGGCTGCATTCTCCTATGCAGGCTTCACTGGAGAAGGATCTTCTCCCAAGCTCACTCATGTGATTATTGGCAGGATTCAGTTGTTCTTCATAGGAACTGAGCTGTTGGATTGAGGTCCTCAGTGCCTAACTTACTTTTGGCTAGAGACTTCCCTCAACCTCTTGCCACATGGGCTTCTCCACAGGGCAGCTCACAACATGACAGATTGCTTTGACCAAGCAAGCATAAAAGTGCACCTAAGATAAAAACCATTGTCTTTTTGTAACTGAATCTCTGAAGTGATATCTCATCATCTCTGTCACAATCTATTCACTAGAACCAAGTCAACTCAAAGGGATGGGACAGTGCAATGGCATAGTCTCCAGAAGACAGATCACTGGGAGCCATCTTGGAGGCTGCATACCATAAGGAAGAAGTAAACGTAAACTACAAATAGACATAGTTGTATATGTTACAGGTGGGGATAGACATTAGTACACAACTTTGATAATATTTTGAATGACAAGTATTAAAGATATTCAAAATGTGTATATTTTGATGTAATTATTCCCCTTCTAGTGGTGATTAAACCAAAAAGATGAATTACCAATTCCCCCTCCTCCATGTTCTAAGGGATGTGCACCTAAGGAACATTACACTGGTTTGCTGGGGGTGGGGTGAGAGTGAGACGGAGCAGTAAAGGGGAGGGGTAGACCATTTCATCTAAGAGCTATGATACTTGGGGAAGAGGGTGGAGGGTGTAGGTATAAGGGGGCTCTGGAAGGAGATGTGCAGTTGGACAATAACCCTCTGTGACTGAGAACAGTTTTAGGGCCCATGGAAGAGAACAGAAATGGGAGAAAGTAACTACTGTGATGATGAGGACTTTGGAGAAACAGGTATGGACAAAAGACTTTAGGAAGGCTTGCTGTGTGCTGTGTGATATAATGCTTCTCTGCAACTTCTTTCAAGAAAATGTTCCGTAAAAAGCTATATTGCTCTGAAGTGCTTTTGGTGTTGAATTCAGGTCATACCATTTAAATGTGACACTCTACTGAGACTGGAAAAAACACAATCAAGTTTTTATTTTGGCTACCTAAGATGCTGGTCCAAGAAAACAGTCCCAGATATTAAAGTCATATGAATAAAATATTAATAAAACTATTATTAATGATATTAACTAATGTGAAAATTTTCAATGTCCAGTAAAAATTAAACACAGTAATAAAGTATGTAGCTTTATATAATGAAGAGTTGCATAGACAATTAAAAATGATGGTTATAAAGATTTTATAATGACAAAATTGTTAGAACATTAAGGGGCGAAAAGGCAGATTATAAAAATTCACATGTAAGATGTTTAGGCTACATTTAAAAGAACACATGTATACCAAAAAAGACTAGGAAAAATGAGAACAAGGAAAGATTGGAAAAGAAAGATCACAATGGAAGGACTTTTAGTGTGTTCTTTTTCCATATCATCCATTTCTCCTCTAAAAGACATTTTCCTAGGACATCCTAGGACAAACCAAGAGGGACACATTTTGCTTTTTCATTCTTCCATCCCCTCGCTCATGGCCTTTCTGAAAAAGCAGAACAGAAACTGCCGGGACAACCATCACTATTAAATCTACAGTGAGTGGGCCATAAGCAATGTACAGTAGAGACCTGGAGCCCATTCTGACTCTCCCTATGCAGCAGCCACTCTTCAGCCTGCAACCAGGCATCATAACAGCTGGAAAGAGCAGTCTCCATGGGACCTTCTCCCTGCAACCTCTAAAGTGGGCTGATCTAGAACTTCTACTGCACCCACTGACTTCTTAAAGGGTTTCTTAGTCTCAAGACCAGTCATATTGCAATCCAAATACCCCCAAAAGGGGGATAAGAGTTAAAGTCCCTGACACCGTCGTACTACTTTATCAGAACACTCTCTTGCAGCGATGGCAAGGAAAAGGAATAAAAAGACCCTGATCTTTCAGGAGAGAGAATAATTAAGGGGAAGTTAGGAAGGAACAGACATTGGAGACATTCTTTCTCTCTCCCATGACACTATACAAGCCAATATCATCAGAGACTAGAGACCCTTAGAGCCAGTTCAGTTACACAGAGAACTCAGCAAGGCCCTGGATGCCTATGACCTCATTAAAAAAGATGCCCAAGGAGGGTGAACACTGAGGGGGCACAGTGAGGGGGCCACAGAGGTAAAACTGTGAACTACAAGTATTCACACTGGATGTGCAAAGAAAACAATCTTCCCACTGCAGAATGTTCCTGACTGTTACATATCTCCCAATGGAAGAGTGGAAATGCTATTCATTTGCAGCTCGGGAGGCTATTCAAAACAAAAAAACCCACACTTTTTCCCCATGATAGCTCTGCCCAAGCAGAGACCAGAAAGGGATTATGTTAGGACATTTATTCCACTTGTGTGCTCTCCCTGCAAATTATAATTGCTGAAGCTGCTGGGGTGATGAATGGGGAGCATAAGACAGATATGTTCATCTGCCTACTAACCAGGTATCAAATGAGTGAAAGGATCACATATAAAGAAGGAGTTTTCACGCCAGTTGATCCTATTCTTGGGGCATATGTTCGATGGCTGAGTCACTCTATAGTGTAAGAATCCTGGGTGACCTCTCTTGAAGGGGTTAGAACATCTGGAATGCATAAATAAAATTTTATCTCTAGATGAAGCTTTATTATTGATGTTAATAAATATTATGCCTTATGCCCTGCCTAACCCATAGGCATCGTAGTGTACTAAAGAGGAAATGGATAATAATGCTAGCACCTTACAATTCCCAGTGCACTTTCACAGCCATTACAGTGATCATCACCATAGATGAGAGAATAAATATGACGCACACATGTGGTCAGTTCTTCCTCCTGCATCCTTGGCAGAAATTACTCCTGTATCACAGTGGTCCTCCCACGCATTCCCTCTAGGCTGCTATTTTCTGTCAATTGAAGATGGTATGGGAGAAGAAATCTATCTATCCCTAGACATTTGCAGGCCTCCAAATTATAGATAACAATATTTGGACAATATTACTTCCGAATCACACGTTCATTCTGTCTACATACCGTAAGATGAAAGTCTTAACACCATCTTTCATTTCAATGTCCTGGTTTGGGGATGATTGCTCTCTCCCCGATGTTTCTCCACCATCCCCAATACCACCTCACTCTGCACTGTGTCTCCCAAAGAAGTAGTTTTAGGGCTTTTTGTTATTGATTTATTTGTTTTTACCACTTCATAAGAATAACGAGTCAACAAAGAGCAGAGGACAATAAAGTGAGCTTGAGATGTGGATTCTTGGCAGTAAATTAGACCCATTCAGTTGTTAGCAGAAGTCCATGGGCATACAGTCTCATCACGCATGGGATTCAAATGTGTGTCCCAGAAAAATGACAAATCACTTACGGGTCAGGCTCCTCAGAACTGCTAATAAATGTAGGACTTAAAGACTTATAATTTACAAATTATAAATCTGAAGTGGAGAAGTGAAATTGACAAGTGTTTAGTTGATCACATCTGATACTTTCAATAATCTTATGAAACTGATAAGACTACTGTTCCCATTACACAGATGAGGAAACCACAGCTTAAAGAGGTCCTGTCTCAGTCAACGTTGTGCTCTACCCAGAGAAATGCACATTTTGTCTTTTCTCAAGGAGAAGTGGAGTGAATATTTCCATTCCTAACCAATACGGGCCCCAACTCTTCAACATAAGTGGTTTAAAGCCTTAGATAGCCCTGGATTCTGTCATTGGGACAAAAGGTCTGCATACAATGAGCTCTTCCTCTGCAACCCCTGTGACACCTAAAAGAATAATCATGGCAATTATACATCAGAAACAGAGAAGTGATAATTACAAAAATGGAATTTTCAGTTACCACTTGGCTAGCCAGCACAGGCACTAACTTTTATATTTCCCCATGGGGGCATATATGAAAGAAGCACAGAGTGGAGGAGAGATGAAACACAATTATCAGAACCTGGGGATTTATTCTTTCTGCTACACAAAGGAAGAGGGTGGGCAGTCCGCAGCTGGAACATTCTCTTCTTGCTCTTTGCAAAACATAGGGAAACGCTGTCCCTCATCCACTTAATTTAATTTCCTTCAGAAACAATGACAAAGCTTATCCAGTCTATTGTACTTTCCTTCTCCATCAACTTGACTTCCTAATCGGCCAATTGCCTTACCATCTCAAGTTTGTTCCAGAAATAGCAGAGGGCTTTTTTTTTCCTCCTTTTTTGAGGTACTTGTGAGTGATGGCACCCTGAGAAACTGGTCCATCTTAGCTGAACAAAAGGTTGCAGTTATATAGCTGGAATATCAGAAAAATAAATATTTCCTTTTTCTGCCTTAGTCTATTGAAAAATCTTAATAGTTCCAAATACAGACCAAATAATAACTGCAATAATAGTTGCAGACTAAGTAGCAGTTGGTCCACAAAGGGCAAAACAACTGAGGATAGTTGAGGTGTTGAGCCAAGAGCCATACTCCCATACATTGTGAATTTTGGGTTTGTTTTATATGAAGCATATAATTAATCATATTATACACTTCGGTATTGGCTTCCTAATCTCTATTGTTTTGGCCATCACCTCCGCTAAAATGAAAGCAAGATACAAATCAGAAACATGTCACATGATAGCAGGGAAAAGTAAAAGGTAAAATTACCCTAGACCAAGTTTACCTTGTGACAACCAAGGTAAAAATGGTATGCATGTATAAAAGAACACCGATTAATAAAAACACTTTCTGATTAGGTGAGAGGCCTAATTTTCCATTTGGAACATGTATTCACTCTTACAAAAGGTTTTTCAAAATGGGCTCCACAAATTTCTGTTCTGAAGGACTTATCAGGTGTTGGGCAGCCTCCTTTACTCAGGGCTTCTCCGAGTCTTCAATATTGTAACGTGGATCCTGAGTCTTCAGGATGGTAGAGCTGGATAATTATTACTTAAAACCATTTGACCATGGAAATGCTTATGAAAGGAGAAGCATTTGGGGAACTAGTGTTCTTCAGAGTACATTTTATGAAATATTGCTTTTTAGAATAGGTACATAACATATACACTTTTCCTAAAAGAAGGGTGACTGGTACATAGCTAAGAGCATCTGGTCATGACCTCCTCATGCAGCTCTCTAGCTCAGTGCTTCTCAATCTTTAATTGCACATTAAATCACCAGGGACCATGTTCCCTGCAGATTCCTGCTCAGGAAGTCTTAATAGGGTGTTTGATTCTGCATTTCTAACAAGTCTCCTGGTGATGCTGATGCTGCTGGTCCGTGAACCACACTTTGAGTAGCAAAACACATGTGTCTTCAAGTGCTGAAGGTGTCCGGTATTGTCCGGAGTCCTATGCTATCTGATAATTCTTTGTCCAAGAGAGTGGTGAGTCTGCAGATGGGGCTTACCAGTAAAACCTGTTGGGTGTGATGCGTTCATGCATGAGTTGCCACCGTCTGCCAAAGTCCATGGAGCTGTAGAGCTGCAAAACAATGAAGTGAGGAGAGCATAAGCATCAAGGGGTACTGTTTAGTGTGAAAACATGTGTCACCCCTGGAGAAGAATAGTCCAACACACCAGAATGCCTAACACATCCAAGTAGACATCCATATTATCCAGATAAAAGTACATGAATATGACTGTGCTATGCTTATCATGGTGCCTTCTAATACCAAGAAGGTGCTCTATATACATCCAATTGACTGATACTTTTGAAGTGAGTGTAAATTCACTTCTGATGCCATCTATCATTCTCTCCTTTAGGGGTAAAGCTTTTAGGAAAATTACATCTTCTTTTTTCTTCAAATTCCATGAAGTCTTTAGTTACATCTAAAACAATTCATTAACATTTAAAAATTATTTGCTGAACAACTCCTGCATGGACATAAAGATAAGGAAGAGGTAGATTCTGTGCTCTTATGAAAAATAAGACACATATGTAAAAATGCTCATCAGCTGGGATCTGAGCCAGTGCTATATGTAACATATTGTACTCTGCCAGTTTTATCTCTTACTACTCCTATATGATCTAAATGAAATGGACTCTTCAATGCCACTAAAGATACCAGCTCATTTACACGCCTACATCTTTGCAAGACGGTAAGGATAAGGCCACTACTATGCCTAAGTAAAAATTCCTGATCCATGCGGGGTCAGCACAAGTGTGGCTTCCTCCACAAGCCTTTTCTAACCACATCGGCCCACTCATCTTTCTTCCTTCTCAATTCACTGCACCCATCTTTTGTTTCCATTCAGCACTTATCATGGGGTAATATATAATTACGTCTTTCAAATCTGTCTGTATTATTTAGTTGTTTATATTCCTTGAATATATATAAGTGTTCACACAATATCTGTTGCTTAAGTAAATAATTAAAACAGACAGGTAAGGATGAGTGTGGAGTTTATTTCCAATCAAATGCCTAGAAGTACAATATCTGAACCTGACTGATAATGGAATAAGAATAATTGAACCGTGTTGCTCTTTCACGTACACGTGAGCCTTCCAGGATCCCGAAAGGAAGGCAGGGCAGTTGCTGCTAAAGTAAACCCCTCTCTCAGGCTCTCAAGCATTCTCTGGTCTATGCAGGACGAGTTAACAACTCCCTCAATGGCACGGCCACCATATTTTCTGTCTGCCTCTAGAAGCTGTTCACACTAAGCCGTTACTGGTTGGTAGGCCTCTTCCCCCACTAGACTGGGAGTCATAAGAGCGGCAGGGATCAGGCCTTATTCACCTTTGTGTATCAGCGGTTACACAATGCCTGGCACATAACAGGTGAGTCCACAAATCTCCTATTTCACAGTTGATGAAACTTAATCTTGGAGAAGTTAAGTTTCAGTCAAAAGAACTAAGATTTAAGTTTTCTGATTAACTCATTAATTCACATCTCCTTCCATGGAATTATAGTGCCTAGTTTATAATGAGAATTCCACCATATTTATGTTTCTCCCACAAACTTTTCCAGGTGGGGAAACTGAGGAAGGACAAGTAGGTGTCCCTTAGGTTTATACAAATTGGATCAGGTGAAGTATATTCCTGTAATTACAACCCCAGTAGCTGCTCACCTGTAAGGATGTGCTGTCTGACACACCATACCCCAGGTAACTTTGCCATCTGTTAAGTTCTGAGTCCATAATCTTACAATCTTACAACCCACATAGAAATAATTTTTCATATGAACTTCTGGTAATTGCAAGAAGCTTTGAGGGACTTGCAAAAATCTGGGTCCATTTCAATTGAATTCAGCAAATACTTATTGAACATTGGCAGCATGAACTGCATTTTAAAAAGTCTCTTTTTGTCCAGTAAATGATGGGCATATATGTGTGTTGTGATACACTGGTATATATATATATACAAAATATATGTGTATATATTTTACACTCAAAATAGCCTTTAAGGTAGTCAAGAAAATATATATTAGCATTCTCATCTTATAGGTGAAGATATCCATGCTTAGTTCTACAAAGCAACTGCAGCAACTATATGGAAAGCCAGGATGTCAATCCTGATTTAGCTGATTTAGTTTGTACTATACCACAGCAACTCTACACCAACTCTCACAGTATTTATCCAAACTGGGCTCTCACTCCATGAGTAAGTAATAACTACAAAGTGAGTCCAATTCTGCACATGGGAAAAATAGGCACAACTATTCCCCATCACTTTTAGAGCCTTTTTTTATTCACCAACCTAGTGAATAAAACAATAGTAGCTCTACATAATTGAATTAGAAAGCACACAGAACCACATCCAACTCTTCAGGATGCATAAAGGGTAACCACTTACCGACTCTCAAATATACATGGCAATTCTCTATCCACGTTCTCTCCTGTCCACACCACCTATCTCCAAAGGCCTCACTCAAGGTAGATTTCTTCAGGAAGCCTCACTGTTCCATTTCTACCCCTGTTAATCTTTCCCATCTCTCAACTTACACATACCTGACCCTCAAATGTAGAAACACCACATCAAAGGGGAAAATGGGGCATAGGCTAAAGCCCTAGAAGTTGAGAGAAGAGAAAGATTAACAGGGGTAGAAATGGAACGATGAGTCTTCCTGGGGAAATCTACCTCGAGTGAGGCCTTTGGAGATGGATGGTGCAGACAGGAGAGAATGGGGATAGAGATTCTACTGGGTGGAAACAATAAGAACAAAGCTGTCAATATGGCCAAGGTCTTCAGCTTGGCTTGTGGGGGAGCTTTTAACAGGAGGGACGGATGTGATGACTGTTGCAGCCAAAAGAAGGTGGAAGTTGCCTGTCTGTCTGTCTATCTTTCCATTCATCTGCCTGTCTCTCTTTCTATCCATCCATCTATCTATTTGTGGATGTTTCTAAATCTATCTGTATATATATTTACACTGTGGAGGAGGTTGGGAGGAAGGAGAGTTTTTGTGAGGACCAGACCATCCCATTGGAAACGATATATCCATATATTTTATTGCAAGAACTGAGTTTCTCATGCGGAGTTTTAAGAAATGGATCACTCGCCTTCCCACGGCAGGTGTCTGAGGGACAGACGATCAGACTTAAGACATGTTTCCCGATTAAATATAGAAGAGACTGGTTGGAGCCTTCTATAACCCAAAGATATCAGACTCTGTCAGCCCTGATTCCAACCATAGGAAACAGAGCCCCAGATTCCTTCAAATAAAACCCAGCTTTATTGTGTCTGCCTCTTCTGTAAACTCTAGAGACAGGCCAGGGAAAAGCCATGAGGGTCACACTGACGCTGCTGAAGTCTCAATCCTCATGGGAAATTCCCAGTCCTTCTATCATGGAGGAACCGAGCAGTGGCAGAATGCCACCCACCACAGCTCCTGCTAAGGCTCACCCTTGGGAGAAGCATGACTCCTCTCATTTCATGTCCTTCCTAACAGAGAAAGAACAAGAGATCAGCTGCTGAGCTCATGCAAGCTTGTTCCACCTCCTGCCTCCCCCGTCTCTGGTTTTGCTTTTTCAGCTCTTCAGTTTGACTGATGGGGGAAAAATTAAATTGAATTCTCTGCCTAGAGGCTGATTCAGATGAACAGAAAGAGCAGGCTCCTATTCATTAAGGGCCTTGGGTTAGCTACCTTGTCTCTCAATCTACAGTAAGTTGCTAAGTCTAAAATGAATTTTATTCTACCATGAGCTGGATCTTTGCAGCTTCTCCCTTCATACATTTGTTCATCCAATTCTTCATTCATTCATTCATTCATTCCTGAAAATTGTATCAAGCAACTACTATGTTTTAAGCACTGAACTAAGTGCTGGGGTTACAAAGGCAAAAAATATGAACAGTGGAAGACAGAAATTCAGACAATTACACTGCCATGTAATATATGTCATAATATTCATAGTAATTATGTCTGCAATGGTAAGATTGTGGGCAACCGGTATTCTCTTCTTCTGGTTATTTGGATTTTTAAAATTATTGTGACCACGTATTATTTTAGTAATTAAAAAATTAAAGCTCTAACACTCAAATAAACATGAACAAAGGCAACCATTCAATAGTAAGTGTTAGAAGATTATTTAATGATGTGAAATGCTGATACATTATTTAAAATGTATTACAAAACACACATACATTGATGTGTTCAATTTTATTTAAAGTATTGCACAAACTTGAAACATGTTAGGAGGAAACATGCCAAAAGATTAGCAGTGGTTATCTCTGAACTGTGTGATTATGGGCAATTTATTTACCTTTTAAAGCTTTCCATCATTTTCAGATTTCTTTACAACAGATATATGTTATATTTCAATAGTCATACAATTCAATATAATTTCAATGGTAATAGTAATCTTTTCTTAAGTTTTATTCCACTTATATTTTACAATAATAATTTTCTAATTATAACGTATACATTATATTTATCTCTCAGACTATCTTTTAAAAGGCCAAGAATTAAAATTCCAATGTTTTCGTGAGGGGACTTAAATTAGACAAAGCAATATAGAATTTTCCACAAAGTGCTCTTTCACAGAGATTAACATAGATAGTGGGAATCCTGCCTTGGACAAGCAATGTATTAGCTCACATGGTGTTTATACAGTTCTGCATGGTTTCAACCCAATGTGTTTCATGCAACATTAAAACAAAGCATATTTTTCAAACAATAACATCTTTAAAAACACTTCTTGTATAAACAAAGTTATATACACGAGACCATGTTTTCCTTCATATCCCGTCTCATGATGCCCCCTCCCTGCAAAGATGTCATTTCTGGACTTTCACCAGAGAACAATCCAGACCCTTTCCTTTCCCTTCTTCTACTATATGTCACGGTCTCATAGCTCTTAACAAGCACGTATTCAGTAGCAGCACACACACAGAGCTCTAAATGAATCATCAGAACAGCTGGAAAATGTGAAAGAACACGCTCTTTTCCTTATTGATTCAGTTATTAGTTCCCTAATTACATCAGCCTGCCAGGGAAAAGCATTTGATAGCTGAAGAAATAAAGAGGCAATTTAATCCATGTAATATTCCACAGGAAGAACAACAAGTTGTATCTGAAAAGTTTAAGTTCAACGAATAATATGATTGCATTAGGAGGTTATGGGTTGAATTGTGTTCCCTCAAAAGATATGTTGCAGTCCTAACCCCTCACTACATCAGACCTTATTTGGAAATAAGGTCTTTGCAGATGAAATCAAGTAAAAACGAGATCAGGGTGGGCCTTAATCCAATATGACTGATATCCTCCTAAGGAGAAGTTTGGACAGACACACACAAATACAGAGGGAAGACAACGCGAAGACATTCAGAGAGAAGGCCATGTGAAGACAGAAGATTGGAGTGATGTATCTACAAGTTAAGGGATGTCAAAGACTGCTCGTAAATCACAAAAAGCTAGGAAGCAGCAAGGAAGAACCCCTCCGAGAGGTTTCAGAGGGAGCATGCTCCTATCAACACCTTGGTTTTGGACTTCTAGACCCCAGAATTGTGAGACAATGAATTTCTATTGTTCTATTGTTCTAAGTCACCCAGTTCTCGGTACTTTGTTACAGCAGCCCCAGGAAACTAATACAGGCATCTTACACCTACCACCAGGAGGAATAATGACAGATCTTGCTACATATTTCTGTTGTTTTCTTGTCTCCACTCCTAGGCATTTAGTTATAAGACCAGAAGTCTGGTTTAGGGCCAGATCATTGAATCTGTGGTTAAAAGCCAAACTCTCATTTGCCTATATTTCTCTGTTCTATGCATTTCCACCACAACCCTAAGGATATTTTCTAAGAATAAATATGAATTCATAATGACCATATGGCAGTAACCAGACATAATTAGAAGAGGCAACAAAATATACTTTTTATGGGAGCTTTTGGTGTTCCAGCCAGATTCCCTAAGCCAAGAAATATCCCATGTAGAGGGAAGGATGGTGTGGAACGCATTTATATGAAAGGTCTTTCCTGTAGGCAAATTCAAACAATGTATAACCGTCCTGATTTTTTTTCTCAAAACCTATGGAGTTTAGGCAGCATTCTGCTGAACTGTGGTCACGATGGCCTTGTCTTTCAAATAAAAGGAGGCTAGTTTCTGCTCAAAATAAGAAGGTCTCTGCACCTACTTCCTTGGTAGCCACAGAGGGAGCGAGAGGGCTTGGCTGGGTATGGAGGGCCGCAGGGAGAATACCCTGGGTTGTGGCAGTATTTGTGGTAGGCAGGAGAGACCCCTGAGTCACACGGCAGCAAAGAGGCCTTTCCAACATGTGCCTCCAGTTCCTTCTCAGCTATTCTCCAAGTAACCCCTCTGTTGATAACCAATGAGGACAACCCCACTCAATGTCTCTCTAAGCTCCCAGTACAGAGACAAGAGCTTCTGTCCTCAGCAGCCACTTTCCTTGGCCCTTGGGAGATATAAGGCAACTATACTGTAAAGATATTTATTAAAAGACACAGGCATTCACCTATGGCATTCTTTTGTAGAAGACATTTTTCTTTCCTTCCTGAAGATTTCTAGCCATATTTTATCTCTCTCAGATAGCTTACATCATTCATTCCTTCATTTAACAAATATTGATCAAATAGCTGTTAAGAACCAAGCACTGTTCTATGGGTTTAGGAGACATCAGTGAAGCAAACAGACAAAAAGTCCCTGCCCTCAGGGATCTTACGTTCCAGTGGAGATCAAGACCCCAAACGCCCTCAAGTCCACAGTGTGAATATGTGAGGAAGGTGTAAAAACAAATAGTATCACAGGTTCATTTTGCTGGCACTTAATAAACTAAGGAAGTTTCTTTGATTACCCAAGATTTTCCCCATTTTGTGGAAACATTTGGCCCTCTAGGCTATCTTTCGTTTTCCTCTTTTTGATAGAGACACAAGTTCAAAAATATTTCATTTTCCTCTCAACTCCAAGGGAAACAGGGTGCACATGTAGTGATGTTTGGCAGATGACATTTCACCACAATGCTGGAGAGAAACAGGGAATCCAGGGGGCTCATGCTTACCTGTCCTTTAGCTGAATAGGAGAGCTGATCCCATGTGGTCAGGCTTTATAATTTTTCAAGAGAACCTGAAAATTCAGACTGCTATGGAAAATTTCCATATTTTTCTATTTTGGCAAAAAATTTAAAAATCTAAAACCTGCTGCAGGGCAAATAAGACATGTCTTGATCCAGATGGCCAGATGCTTCCTAAGGACCACCAATTTGTGATCTAAATCTTAGTGCAGACATACAACTGCCTGAAGGAGAGAATGGGACTGTTCGATCTTGAAGTAGGGTTGCCAGACTTAGCAAATAAAAATATAGAATGTATTTTGTTGTGGCAGTATTTGTGGTAGGCAAGAGAAAATTTGAATTTCAGATAAAAAATGAATAAGTTTTTGTGTAAGTATGTCCCATGTAACATTAGGGATATGCTTATATTTTCTTAAATGCTGTTATTCATCTGAAATTCAAATTTAACCAGGTGTCCTGTATGTTATCTGGCAACCCTACTTTGAAGTCTCTCTCATTCCATTTCTGAGTTTGGATTGTAAGATACATCTCCTTATATTATGCTTCTTTGTTTTTGGACATTGGATGCCACAAGGCAAATAAAAAAGTTTCAGAATTATTGTAGATACTCCCTGTAGTCAATTAATTCAAACCATTTCACTCAGGATATTTAGTGTTAATTGAGCACCTTGTGCATAATGGTGCATAATGATACAAAGATTAATAACACAAGGTTCCCTGATGTTCTGAAACTCAAAACCTAGATGGGAAGACAGACACGTCAACAGGTAAGTGCAACACAACACAATGAGGCCCATGCCCACGGAGGCAGAGGAGTGCTGGGAGAACCCAAAGAAAGAGTGGTCTGTTCTGCTGGGTTGGATGCTGGGCCATGAGCTGAGTCATAATGGATGAGTAGGAGTTAGCCTAAAGGACAAGTTCCCCCAAAACACTGCAGCTAACAGAGGTGAAAAATGCTGGTCATTAGGAAAGATGTTGGAAATCAAACAGAAACATTATCTCATCCTCCTGCAAAAGTACAATTCACTTGGCGCTGGATCAGTGTACATTGTTCTAACTGCCACATCTAAAAGAAGAAAGAGCAGAGATGGGAAAAGATCCAAACAAGGTCATCTGAAGGAGTCAAGAGGAAGAGGAGGAAACAATCCCACAAGAGCGTGGGTGTGAGGATAAAATGAAGACACAAAGATGGGCTGTGAGAATGAAGGCTGTAAAAGCAGAGAAGCGTAGGTAGATACATACTCATTCATCAAATTTCAAAACACTCTCCCTTGAAACCTAAAAGAAGCAAGATTACAGCACCAAAAATGAATAACTACTCTTAAAAGCAAATTCATAAAATGCATTACTATAAGAAGTTGGTGAGAGAGGCACAGGATCCTCTAAACAGTATCAAACACCATTTAAGACTCAGTGCCTCTCAAAGTTTTCCATCAAAATATCTCCAATACCCAAAAGGAACATGGCATCCCACTAGGAATCTGAAGGTTGGATCTGAAGAAGTCTGACACAAGGGCAAATATTTTCAAGTCTCTAATTCTCACCCTAAAACTCCATGGATATTTTGTAGTCTATTCTATGGTATATCTGTGCTCATAATAAAAAAATAAATTTCTTAGAAATCTTCCAGGGAAGTGGACCCGCCAGAGATAAACTCTCTATCTATCATCCTCCTTTTTCACCACTGCCCCCCAGCGGTGTATTTTTGAGCCCCAGTTTGAAGAAGAGTGGGAAGTGACACCAAGAAGGTCTGATCATAATTAGGGACGAGGTGACTCATTTAACTGTCTCAAGTGTGTTGTGTGCAGGGTGACTACAAGGGGGGTTACAGTCATTTCTTGGGGTGTCTGTGACAGCTGGAATCCTGGACTGGATTCGAGGAGACACGCCATGGGCAGGGTTTTCAGTTAAGTCTCCTTAATTATAATGAACAAGAGAGAGGAAACCCTGTAGTTTTGGTGATGCCATCCTTGCAAGAAAGCGATTCCATTAGACCCCATCAGCTAAAACAGCAAGTCTCATTTTTGCCATGGCTTTTGTTTGACTTTGAGGATAGTCAGGAGGCTTATCTTCTGACTATGCCTTCAATTTCAGAGTCCACGTGTATATTTGGATAACCAAAGGCTTCTATTTCCCAACTCTGTGTCCTACTCCCTGCTAGAGGTGCTGGTGCCTCTAAACGCCCATTTGAGAACACAAGGCACAGAGGATGATTGCCCCCAAAGTCCCCAGTGCCCACCCCACAGTACAGAGTGCTTTCCTCCAATTGGGCATGCAGAAACTGGCTCACAATGATGTTGATGTCTACAGTCTGTCAAAAGGTGATGCCATGTCATTTCTCACCTGCCTTTTCCTCCTTTCCCCCTTATTTTCCAAGTTTCAGCCACACTGGTCGGCTTCTGTCTTCTCAAACATGCCATGGACTCTCCAGTCTCAGGGCTTTTGCACATGCTGTCCACTCTACCTAAAATGCCCTCCTCCCACTCCACACTTCTCCCTCTTTCCATTCATGTACAAAATGCTACTCATATGTCAGGTATCAGCAGAAATAACACCTCCTTAGGGAAGCTCTCTTTGGTCCCCTCCTGCCCTAGATGGCACTAGGTCCACCTGTCATCTGTTCTCAGGCCCTCTATTCTCCTATTTCATAACATTCACCAAAGTATGAAACTGTATATCTGCGTAATTATATTATCGATGTCTGTCTTCCTTTCTAGGTAGTGGAGATCGCTACTTTAACAGCACCAAGTGCTTAACACAGTGCCAGGCATAGGAGAATAGATGCTCAATAAATATTTGCTGAATAAATACGTGAATATTCCTTTTTGAGTCTTTTAACTTTCTATTCTTTCCACCTGAAAGGCCTCCCATTTCCTTGAAATTTGTCTAACGTCTACTCTTCTTTCAATATTAGTTCAAATTATCTCCCTTCCATGAAGCCATTCTTGCCCACAATTAGCCAAAAAAGGCAAGATTACAAGAGAAAAACTGAAGAACTACTTTCAAAAGCAAATTCATAAAATTCATTATTATAAGAAGTTGATGAGAAGGGAAAATCATCCTATAAATAGTATCTCTTTTCTCATATTTAATACCCAGTGTCCAAACAGATTCTAATAACAGGTTTCTCTTATAAGTTCTCACTTTGTTTTTATTTAATTCATCCAAACACTGATCTAGTCATTCATTCACTTATGCATCTAAACTTCAGGTAATCTCTTCAAATAGATTAGAGGCTCCTGGTTCAGAGGAAATCTGAAATCTTGATCCTCCAACAGAAACTACCACTGGGCTGCCCAAAAACACAGAATCAGAGAATACTAAACTTTTATAGGTGAGAGTGGCCTTAGAGATAATCTGGACTATTCTTTTTACCCATAGGGAATCGAAGCCTCAGAGAACCTAAGCGAATTGCCTAGTGTCACACAGCTAGTTATGTACGAAACTGTAATTCAAACCCAGGGTCCTGACTCCTACCACAATGCTCTTTTTACTGTACTGTCCTGCCTTTTTTGTAAAGGAGAAAAACAAGTTAATATAACCTCACAGTAATAAGCGTTCATTTGGGCATGCCATGCATGAATGACACTATACCTTAAATGCATCTAGCACTTTTATTTACAGATCATTTTCATAACTCATTTTATCTTCTTTTATATTGAAGAGTATTTTCTGAGTTAACAGTCACACAAGACAATCTTACAAACAATTTACATAGTATTTAGCAAAATCCATTCTTTTTTCTCCACAGTCCTAGTCTCTTGACCATTTCCTTTGTAATCAGATTCTATTCATTTTTATACATTATGATTCAGAAATGACTCATTTTAAGCAGTACCCTTTGAACATAAATGCTAGTATTCCTCCATGAGCAGACTTTATTTGTTCTGACTCACATCAACCTCGCCTTTACCCATATTTTCTCTCTCTTAATGGTTTTGGTTTCACATCACATCCCATTATTAACATCCACTTTATTACCTACTTTCCTGGCCTTTTCACTGCGTCCAATTTGTCCTTAACTCTTTTCAAAGTTCAGATTTGTTTTTCTTTCCCAAAGGCCTGAATCTAAGAGGTGGGTAGAACTTAAATCTTTCAGTTTTAGGTCATTTATTTAATTTAAGTAACTAGCTCCAAGTATCAAAACAATAAGACTTGCCTTCAATTTGGATGTAACGAAGACTTTACTATCCCGACAGTAATGAAACACCATTTGCAACACATCTCCAGGTGGACATTTACATATGCTCATGAGTTTAGTATTAATATATGGCCAGAAAATCTAAGAGTTCATTCAACTTAAGATATTAAAGGAAAAATAGGTTGTACTTCAAAGGCTATTCTTTCAGAGGAATAAGGAAAAAAAGAAACGAATATTTTATGAAGGATTTGCCCTGACAGATATTTTTGTATACATTGTCTAGTTTAACTGACACAAAATAAACACTATTTGATAGTTATTTCTGTCCACACTTTCTGGAGGAGAACACAGAGACACCATGGGTGTTATGAATTTGCTCTAGACCCCAGAGTAAATTCCAGGATCTCTGATACCAAAACCAACGTTCATTTCAAAACACTTGGCTACCAGTGAGAAATGAGTGTTTTCAAGGAAACAACCTGAATTGTGAGAGAGCTCAAACTATATCCTACGAGAAATATTGTAGAAACTTGGGATTACTGGCACAGAACATTGGCCAATGGGCAAAGAGTTTTATAAGTGTTTCAAATGTGGAAAAAGTAGTTCTGTGGAAGGACAGTGATACTTTCTTCTGTGCCGCATCAGAGGGCAGAAGCAGGACCAAAAGGTGAAATCTAGACCGAAGTAAATATTGGCTTGATGTGAAAAATAATATTCTAATGGAAAGAACTCCCTGAGGCAGGAAGAGGATGCCTGTCATGGTAGCAAATCCTAGGAGTTATGGATGTGTCTGAATAGAAGATGGATGAACACTTTGATTAAGGTGATACTATCAGGAAATTAAAGTGTCAGATGAGGTTTAAACCAATGAGTCCTCGGTCCCTTTAGACAGATGATTTTTGATTCTTCATCCAAGAGCGATAATCCTAGGAATAGAACCCAAGGGAATATTCACTACTGATGCTCTCTAAACATGTGTAAAAGCCGGCAGATAAACTTTTTTAAGGCACTGTGGTGTTGTGGGGAAGACCCAGGATTCTATGTGGCAGGTTTTCGTAGATTCATTCAGCGCCCCCGTATCTGAGACCTTTGGAAAGGGATTTTCAACTCCTCTCCTTGAGAGCTAGAATTTAGCTCCTCATGCTGTTGTTTTGGCATCAGAATGTAGTGGAAGTGATAGCATCCTAGTTCTGAGTTTAGTCTCTAAAAAGCCTTGGACACTTCTAATCTTTCACAATGCTGTCACCCCCAGGTGAACAGACCTGCTGGTCCATCTTGCTGGCAGATTAAAGACCACGTGGAAGCCATCTCAGACCAGCATATAGCCAGCTGAGCTCTAAACATAAGGGAGAGCACAGCCAAGGTCATCACAGCTGCCCTACCCAACCATAACTGACCATAGACACATGAGTGAATCTAGCTGAGACCAGAAAATTGACCCAACTAATCCATAGAGTTGTGATCAATAATGAATGTTTACTGTTTTAAGCCTCTAGGTTTAGGGAGAGTTGGTTACACAGCATTAGCTAGCTGCTACACAGATCTAGTTTCAAGTCTTAGATCTATCAATGACCTACCTGGGCTGTTTTGAGCAGGACTTCAAATTACTCAATCCCAGTTTTCTTATATAAATATGATGAAAGGCTTTCTCCAGAATAATGGCTCTCAAATTTCAAAGTTATCCAGATGCCTTGTTAAAAATGTGCATTCCAGGCACCCTTCCAGAAATTCTGATTCAAGAGGTCAAGAATGGAGCCCAGAAATCTGCATTTTAACAAGCTAGCAGATGATTCTAATGTAAATGCTGAGCGACCACACATTGAGCAACTTTGTTCTTAGGGAAGCTTAGAGACTTATAACTAAGCTCATCACCCTGATAACTAAGCTCATCACCCTGTCTTCAGTCAACCTCTACTTCTATCACAGGGAGACAATGTCCAGTTGTATATTTGGGGTTCCTTAGACATGGGAATATCACAAGATTGCTCTAGGGTCCATGAGAGAAGAGTGACTTGACCTTAAGTCAAGCATGAGCCTGGGCTGGCCACTTCAAAGGGTGGGGGAGGGAGGTTCCAAGAATACCTACCTTACAGGGCTATGGTAAGATTAGGGAGAGCAGACACCTTTTCACTCCTGGGAACTCACGCCTAGCTCCATCACAGAAGCCATGGCTTTGACAAAGGAAATGGGCAGGCTGTTTCCACTCAAAACCATTCTGTCCAACTGCCAATGCTGGAACACAATTAAATAGCAAAAAGCATAGCTTCAGCTAAAATGCATAGTAACAGCTGGACCGTGTTCCCTGAAAGCACAATGCATTCATTATACAGATAATTAGACTTCCCTCTAGATAAAAAAAGGGATATGGTCCGTGCATTAAGCAAAGGGAACTTACTGCAGCCTCGCCAGCCCCTGCCCAAAGATCTCAAACAGCACTGATCCCTGGGTTCTAAAATGGACTGGCGTGGGGGCAGGAAGACAGCAACTGCTTTGAGGTTCTTTTGCTCATGGCTTTAATGATCTAAATCAGTGGTTCTAATCTCTGTACTAGAATTCCCCGGGAGTTTTAAACAATACTGATGTCTGGGCCCCATCTCAGAAAAATTTAATCAGAATCTCTGGGAATAGACTACCTGGGCACAGGTATTTTTAAAGTTCCCCAGGTGATTCTAATGTGCACACAAGGTTGAGTACTATTGGCCTAAATCAGAGGTTGGCAAAGTATGACCTACTTGTTTTTGTAAAGAAAGTTTGATTGGAACATAGCCGTACTCATTCATTCAGACTTGAGTTACTGCAGCAGAGATCATATGTCTGGCAAAGCCTAAAATATTTACTATTCAGTCCTTTACAGAAAGTTTGGCTATTACTGCTCTTGCATACTGATCTCCAGTATCAGTTATGGGGGCGTGACAGAAAAATTTTATCCTGAGTGCCTCCTGGCTTGGTTTCACAGCCCGTCGACCTATTTATCCAACACCAGTAGCCTAACCTACATAATAATAGTAATAACTGTCTAACAAGTACTTATTAGTCAGGCACTAGGTTAAATGGTTTGCATCAATGTATTTGAATGCTACAACCACTCTGCAGAAGAACTCTGGTTATCTTCATCCTACAAAACAGAGAACAAAGCTTTGGAGAGGACTATGTCACTTGTCTAAAATCAGACTAAGTGTGGAGGTCAGATTCAAACCAGGTTGTCTGATTCCATGGCCCATGTGCTCAATAACCACACAAGCTGAGATTCACAACATGGAAACTGGAGCTTCTGAGTCAGACTGCAGTGTGAACTAGGGCAGGCCACTTGCACGGGTGGGGTAGGAAGGTGTAAAAATACACACCCTACAGGCCTACAGTAAGACTAGGGATAACATGACACCCACTAAAATGAAAATGTCTGGCAGACTGAAATTATTACTTTGTCAGATTTTTGCCCTCAGACATCCTTGACAATATTTTGCTAACTTTATTCATTTATAAAATCACTTAGTAATTTAGTGAACACCTTCCACGAGCCAGGTATGGTTCTAGGTGCTAAGGACACAGCAGAGAGAAGATGCTGGAAAATACAGGTTGCCTAATATATTGCTTACGGCCCATTTCTCCCGCTACGATGCAAACTCCATGAAGGGAGGGGTCAGCAGGCTTTTTTGCTTAGGGACACTTGACAGCCTCTCACCACTGCACTTGGGGGCCATTTTAAACAGTGAAACTGCCAAAGAAAAGCACAAAAATACAAAAATTATGGCATAAAATAGACCACAGAAAGGACAATTATTTACAGTACGAGAGCTAAAACAAGAAGGCAGAGCGTCGCTTTGTTCAACCTCAGCTGAGAACATGCAAATCAGGAGAATTAAATGTTTTGCCACTCAGCACATATCCATGAATGCCCACAAAAACATTGTGAGTATTGATTTGGGGGTTACAAATAAATCTTAGTGAGCAGGCAAATTTACAAATAGAGAATCCACAAATAATAAGCACTGACTGTATAATGTCACACAAAGATAACTGCTGAGAAGAAAAGGAAAGCAGGATAAGGGGACAGAGCGTGACAAATGGTGCTGTGTTTGTTAAGGCAGTCAGGGAAGATCTCTCTGAGGAGCTAACCTTTGAGCAGAAACCTGAATGAAATGAAAGGGCAGGTGATGCGAACATCTGA
Source organism: Equus quagga (assembly GCF_021613505.1). Taxonomy (NCBI): domain Eukaryota; kingdom Metazoa; phylum Chordata; class Mammalia; order Perissodactyla; family Equidae; genus Equus; species Equus quagga. The sequence goes on along the minus strand of NC_060268.1, from coordinate 159,724,437 downwards.
AGGAGAGTGACCTCGTACGGAAGAATAGTCAGGGCAGAGGCTCTGAACTGGGAGCATAGGCGGTGTGGTTGAGCGACACGCCAGGCGAAAGTAGCTGGAGCACAGTGAGCAAGAGGGAGAATCATCAGGAGATAAAGGCAGAGAGAAACCAGGGACGACATCACGTAAAAGGCACATCTGCCCTGGACAGGATATTGGCCTTCTATGCATGATGGAAATGTCCGGAGGCATTTGAGGAGAAGGCTACCGTGTTCTAAGGTTTGAAGGTCACCAGTGCTCTATGGGGAGCAGAAAGTGTGGGAGCTAAAGGCAGAACAGAGGGACTAGAGGAGAGAGGACCACAGTCCAAAGAGAGGGGTGGTGGCTTGGACTAGGGTGTGACTGATGGATTAGGGAAGGTAGAGGGATTTGTGAAATATTCTGGAGGTGTCACCAGTAAGGTTTGGTAATGGAATGGCTGCGAAGTCTGAGAGTAAAGCAGGAGTCTAGATACCTCTGAGACTGCGGACTCTGTCAACTGAAGAGTGGAGGAAGATGAGAGAAATGATTACATTCAGGATCTATTTTGGAGGTAGACATGACAAATTTTGCTGCTGTATGGTAGTTGTTTTGAGAGAAAGAGACGACTCCAAGATTTTGAGTTTATAGAAAAGGGTATTTACTGCAATTCAAATGTGGAAAAGGAATGAGTCTGGGGGAGCGTCAAGAGTTGCACGCAGTAACTTATTTTTCTTCAGCTCTGTGTGTGTGTGAGAGAGAGAGAGAAGAAAGAAAATTACAAAGAAGTAATAGGTACTCATGGAATATTTATCAATTACCTATTGTGTATGCTCTGCTAAGCCCTAGAGATAAAGCTGAAACAAAACACAGCCACCCCAGAGGAGCTTGAAGTCTAATGGGGAAACAGACAGATCAACAGGTGATTATTGAAAAAAAAAAATCTCAATACAGGTTCTGAAGCCAGAGAATGGCAGGCAATGCCCAAGGCTGCACAGAAAGAGCACTGCAGTGAGATCCCAAAATCCTAAGCTGTAGAATCTCCAATCTCTTCAAAGAAAGAGCCAGGAAAGATGCTTTTGCTGGTCTCAGGAACACACAGTCAGGAGTTTTCAGCTCAGATGGCCCAGCTGCTGATTAAATGCAACTACGATCTCCTTGGGAAAAGGCTTCTAGAAAGCAAGCCAGGCAGGCCCACAGTCACTGTAACATTAAGCGCTACATAAATGTCTTCTTGCTCAGAGCACAGCCCACGGCGGTCAGGACCAGCACCCCCACACACATCATTCCACCTGCTGAATTTGTCTCCAGATGTGCCCGTTGCTTTTAAAGTGTAACCAAGAGCAACTCTTGGAGACAGACGCCCACAAAACTAAAGCCCTTAAGCAAGGGAACTGCCTCCACAGACAAGCACCACAGGAACTCCTCCGAGGTCTGAGCATCAAAAGCAGGTCTCTTGAGGAAAATCCCTGTTGAAGGCAGGATGCTTTTCCCTCTGTGTTGGTTCCTGCCTCTCTCTCTGGTCCCAGTGCTGACAGAGACAAATCTGAAAAATAAGACAATCCTTTCCCTTAGTCCCCTCAGTACAGCTGTTAGAGGCTAGCATTTTCAAAAAGAACTTACTGTAGAAATCCAAGAGGGAAATAAACAAAGAAAACATAAAAGCTGTAAAATCACTGCACTGGCAAAGCAGAGGCCCCTGACTCTACAATAGCTGAGACGGTTACTGACCAGGCACACACGCCCTGCTTTGTTTCATGTTCTGTCTGACAGCTCCGCATTCAGAAAATGTCTCTGTTTAATTTTTAAGCAGGCAGCTGCATGCACGTACATTTATACAAACTCCTTGGCTGCTTCTCTTCTTGATAAATGTCTGGAGTGGAAGCTTTGCTCCAGTGGAGGTTTGGGGGAAAAGGAGTGGGTATTAGGGTTGCTGAAGCTCCCTCGGGCAAACAATGCAAAATTCACGTTCCTTCTAGCATCTAACAGCAGAGATACCAGTCAGACAAAGACTAGATTCTCCTCTTCTCCATCTCCCCTGTCCCTACTCCCTCCCTATTTCATGAAAACTTAGCATTTCAGGGCTGGGAAGGTCCCATGAGACCAACGCTGGTGTCCCCTTTGAAGCCAGTAACCCTGACAGATGGGCTTACATTCTTGCCTGACTGTAGAGAGGCCCCACAACCTTGCAATGCTGGCATTTCATTCTCAAAGAACAGCGAAAGACAACAGTTGAATGCACTCCCAGCCACGTCAGCTGATACAAGAATAGGAAACTGAACACAGCTCTTTGAGGAAAATCAGGAAGATCACTCACAAACTCACACAAGGTCTATCAATGTACTCCCGCCCAGAGTTTAGTTTTGTGTTATTGCATATCACATATGGAGGGTGAATCATAGAGATGTAGATGGCCTTTCTGCTGTTTTGTTTTCCATTTTGACTTTAATGTTACTGTACAAAGAATGCTAACACTGACGCCATGACAGAGTCAAATTACAAAGATGAAAATAATTAGGCTGGGAAAGGGGAGGCTGGCTTCTCCCTGAAATGGAGCCTTCCCAGCTCCTGCCTGCCTGGGGACGCGCACTGGAAATATTCTGCGTGTGTTCTTGCCTTCCCATTTACAACTGGACTGTATGGTTTGAAAATTTCTTGCTTTTTGTCTCCCCCAACCCCCCACATTCTATTCCTGTCCAAAATTCATAATTTTGCCAGGAAATTTAGAATTTATTTTCCATTTCTTCCGCATTGCATTGCTCAGCAAATACAGAGATGCCTCAGACTGATTTTCCAACACCCTCCACCACTGTCCCCAGCAAGGGACAAAAGTTCCTCTTGGACCCATCATTTGGATGTGCTCACTCTCTGTGGCATGATTTATAGAGAGGCAGCCTCAATTACAATTTCTCTCACTCCTTGCCTTGACAAAATGCTGAAAATACAGAATTGCCAAGATGGCACGGTACACAGCCTCCGACTCAAACAGCTTTCTGCCGACAGCCCCAGGCACCAAAAAAGCCGCAATGCCAAAAACAACGACTCAATCCATCATTGCCAAAGAAGGGAAGACTGGGAGCTGTTTGCCTAACTCAGAAAGGTGGCCCCATCACCACAGCTCTCCTCTCTGCAACCAACACCGCGACTCTGCTCCCTTTCTTCTGGCTGGGAGCTCAGAGGCAGCCACTGTTAAGGGCCAAGCAATGTCAGAAACAGCAGCCAGCTGTTTGGGAGATTAAAAAATAAATCTGCCTATGTGCTTCTATTTCCAGCCCTTGTTTACTCACAGTAATAAAATAATAAAAGCAGTGACCGAAATGAAAACAAATAGACCATTTATCTACTGGCTTTGGTTTCACTTTTATTCTGTTGATTTGAGACTGGTGAGAATTCCAAAAGTGTTTGACCAAACAGGCGAGTTTTCCGAAATAGCCTACCCCAGTTCTCCTACAGGAAAACGAGCCTGGCGTTGGGGGAGGGGGTCACTGAACGTGTCATTGGTTGGTGGAAGAGGGAGCACATTAAAAACCAGGTCACTCTTGGACAACGTTCCTGCAGACACTTCTATCTTTTTTTTCAATCCTGTCTCTTCTAAAGTCTTTTTCTGACAGACTTAATGATCTTCATGGCACCTTAGAAATTATTGTTTTAAAAGCTCCATGTTTGAAAGAAGTACTCGGAGGAATTAACTGTCATTTCTGGCTTATCCAGTCTACTTTCAGTCTGTTTAACTATAGACACATTTGCAGTGGCCTTTCTCCAACTTCCCAGTATGTCCAGAATGGTTTTTTGGGTAAAATATCCAAGAGGTCATCTCTTGACAATTGGAATATATTGCATTGTCTTAATTATTTAAATTAAGAATTTTTTAAATTAATAGACTTTACTGTTTTGGAGTAGTTTTAGGTTTACAGACAAATGAGTGGAAAGTACAGATATATAGAGTTCCCATATATCCTCTCACCTCCCCACCATTACTGATATCTTGCATGAGTATGGTACATTTGTTACAATTGATGAGCCAATATTGATACATTATTATTAACTAAAATCCATAGTTTACATTAGGGTTCATTCTTTGTGATGTACATTCTGTGGGTTTTGACAAATGTATAATGACATGTATCCACCATTGTCATATAATACAGAAACTATGTACGCAGTATGATAGTTTCACTGCCTTAAAAAAAATCCTCTGTGGCACCAGCCCCATGGCCTAGTAGTTAAGTTCACGTTCTCTGCTTCAGTGGTCCGGGTTTGTCTCCCGGATGTGGACCTACACCAGTCATCAGCAGCCATGCTGTGGTGGTGATCCACATACAAAATAGAGGAAGATTGGCACAGATGTTAGTTCAGGGTGAATCTTCCTCAGCAAAACAAAACAAAACAGACCTCTGTGTTCTACCTATTCAACCCTCCTTTCCCACCAGCCCCTGGTAACCACAGATCTTTTTACTGTCTCTGTAGTTTTGCCTTTTTATCCAGAATGTCACATAGTTGGACTCATACAGTATGTAGCCTTTTCAAACTGTCATCTTTCACTTAGCAATTTTTCCAGGTCTTTTCATGGATGAATTGTCTTTTGTGTTTTTATTTGTTTGCTGGAACTAGGAGCTTATAAACACAAGGCTGGGACTAGGTGGCTTGTAAAATTGTAAAATGTCTCCCAACTTCCTCCTCTTTTAACTGAAGCAGATCAGGGACACCAAGAAAAACCAGTCAAACAAAAGCTCAAGCCTTCTTAATACTCATATTGAGGGTAAAACCACAAAGATGCATTTGACATTACCCTGTTTGTGTTTAGAGATACGTCAAGTGAGTCAACCAAAATTATCCCATTTCAGGGAACATTACTATAATTACCAGTTATTAGAATTATTCATTATTAAAATGGGAATGTGTCAGAGTCCAGACAGGAAATAAAAGAGTGTTTGAACTCTGTAAAATAGCACAGAAGAGACAGTCTTTCAGTTGATTGGTTAATTCTATTTTAGCGTACATACATGCTGATGGATCAAGCACCAGCTGATGAACGTTATCTGAGAATCTAGCAATGACAAGGCTTTGTGCAATGCAATTTGGGCGTGTGGATGTCCCAGATACATGTCCCGCACATTAGCAGCATAGGATCTTCTGGGGTAGTGTGATACTTGCAATAATTACTACAATGTTAGAAACTATGTGCTGGGGCTATGGGAGGTTCAGATGATTAGTGTCATGGGAGCTCAGACAAGGAAAGGAGATCCTCTCTGACTGGGTGATATGTGAGCTGGTAGTCCTTCAGGAAGGACAGAAAGTCATTCACAAACAATGGCACAGTGACAGGACAGCATGAAGAGGATGGGGGTGATGGTGATGGTAACGTACCCCCTACCTTCCTTGGTGCAGGAATCTCCACACCGATTTACTATAACCCAAAACCCTTCTTATTTATATGATCTGCCCATCCCCAACATGCACATGAGATAAACCTGGCTTGTAGGGTTTGCATAGGGAATCAGAGGGCGATGCCTTGATGATACAAACTGTGGAAAGGTTGAATTCTGTTTACAAGCTTGTAATTCATCCTGACAGCAAAGGAGAGCCATTGAAGATGTGGCAACTCCATTTGGAAGAAACTATCCTTTATGGTCAATGTTTATAAGGCCCTTGCCTTAAAAGATTCTCTTTCCATAAAGAACAAATCCCATGTCCTGGATATCTAGTAATAGGTAAATATGGGCAGCCCCATGGATGCCAATAACAAAGCCATGAAGCTTTGTGATACAGCAACAAGACCATGGCTATAAGGTCTTGGAAACAAGGCACTGGATTTCTCAGAGAGGGCAAACTTTTGCTGTGGTTTAGTCATTTGAGTTAAGTAAAGTCATAAAGCATTAGAGCTCTAAGGCCTTGAAAATCAAATCTAAGTAGTTGGTGCTTCTGCAAAACTCAAGGTAGAGAAGGAAAGAGAAGGGAATGCATTTCTATGGTACCCAGTGCCCTTCTGATAAAGAAAAGAAAAGTCATCTGCCACTTTAGTTATGAAAAATGGGCCCCTCCATCAAATTAATCTTTAATTCAAAAATAATTGCATTCCTTCATTTATTTACTTTTTCACATATTCAACAAATGCCTATTGATGGTCTTCTACATACAGGGTATTGTTCTGGGTGCTGGAAAAGTAACCAAGATGATAAGACAGATTCATTCCAACATGGTTTTTAGATACAAAAAGAGAGAGTGCATCACTGAGCAAGATAGAATAAGTGCTTAACAGAGGATGTAGCACATAGTACACACTTGACAAACAGCTACCTTTAGTATTAGATGAAAGGAAGAAAGGAATGCCGAGCCTCAGAGAGAGTGTGATGATTTTTTGTTGTATGATTGAAGGAAGCTTCATGGAAAAGTGTCATCTGACCATGGACGTACGTTAAGATGTGGGCTGGAGAGGTAAGAGAAGGGTGGAGAGGAGGCAAAAGGACAAATGTTTACAGAAAGGAACACAATTCAAACCTGTCTGGAGTATGAAGCATGTGAAGAAGACAGGTAGAAGTAGGTGGGGTCTAGAATGGGAGAGTCAAACGCGGATTTGAAGTATGAATACAGGAGAACAAGTAGTTATTCTTCTCTATGGGAATGGCATCCTACACCACATAAAATGTCTCAGACTGACTTAATGACATTAAGCAGTTACCTTAATCTCTCTTCAGTTTTATCATCCATAAAATGAGAAAAGAGTAGAGATGATTTCTGAAGAATAATCAAATACGTCATTCTGTAGGAATTTTAACTTGGTGTCAATGCACAGGAAGCTTAGAAGGAAGAGATATGGAGGGACACCTGAAGAATCAGGAAGCCACTACGAGTGCTGTAAAATGAAGACAAAAGTTGAGGTGGTAACAACAGGAATGGAAAGGAGGTGAAGACAACAGGACAGCAAAACATGATGATTTCAACGTGAGTGGCAAGGGAGGGGAGAAGTCTCAAGCTTAAGTGACAGGAAGAATGGATGGGTCACTGATAGAACTAGGGAAGGCAAGAATAAAAATCAGCTTGGAGTTTGGCAGATGAGTGGGAGATTTCTAATATTTCCTCGGCGCCCCCATCGATGTAAGTTTAAGAGAGAAAAACTGACTTTAAAGTACATAACTATAATTAGTCAAGGGAGAATCTGAATGAGCAGCTATGGCTTCCCCTAGACTCAACCAAGGGAAACAATTCAATCTTGTTGAGTCCGTATTGAATCATTACTTATATTCTGTTTTTAAAGTTAGGAGAGAAAAAAAAATGAAACTACAGCCTCATATGTAATAACCTTAAAATTTAGTTGAGAAAATGTCAAGTCTATGTTTCTACATAAAGCATCATAAGGAGTTTTTGATGTTTGCTGCTTTCCTGCTCTGTATTCATTTCTCTGTCCTCCAGCAACCCTGAACTCCCCTGAGATGGTTCCTCCTCCAACTAGTTCCTGAGATTTGTGTGAGACTGTCCCCGACTCTCACCCTGATATCGAAGTTAGCATGTGATCCAGGCCCAGGGCAACTGCAATGGCCTTGGTGATTAATTTAGGGGTAAGCCTGTGGAACAATCAGAGGCAATCGGTGGCAATCCCAAGACGTTGTGCTAAAGGAGCCGTCTTTCCACCAGGCTATCCAAGACACTAGGACAGAGGCCTGGAGTTGCTGGCAGCCATCTTGCCACTCTGAGGGGAAAGTTTCCTGAGAACAAAGACAATGACAGAACAGAAGAGTTGAAAGACGTAGAAAAAGAGAGAACATTGCTGGCATGGTTTGAACTCCTAGACTCATCTATGTCTGAAGCCAGGTCTTTCCTTGAATTCACAGCTACCCTACCCCATAATTTCCCCTTTGCTTATGCCAGTTTGAGACGAGATTTTCATTACTTCCAAACAAAATATCCCTTGCTATGTACAGCATATAACCAGGTATAACGCTCCATCACACAGGCTACTTTAGCCAGTGAGCACTTCATGCAGCGGCCAGTTCTTGGAGACTGGTTCATTGTGGTTTGGTTAATGAAGTTTTTATTGGGCGCTGCAGGGAATATAAGAAATGATGTCAGTGCTGTTCCTGCTAATGAGGGACCTCATGATTTCATGTAGGAAACAGCTGCACGCCTAGACTCAACAAAAGAGTGAACAAAGTTTAAGAAGACAAAGAGTGGAGACTCACCAAGGACAATCCACCCATTTCAGAAACAAAACTTAACAAGGACTGTGGGATTTCAAAAAGGCAGCATTTAGTGAGCAATGTTCTATATGCTAGAACTTCACACATGTACTATCTCTGTAGTTCTGGTCTCAATGGTAACAGTAATAAAAATAATAAAAGTCACACAGCCCATGGATGCTTCTCCATTTTACTTTGGACTGGACTGTGCAATCTAAAAGGCCAAGCATTAACCCCTATGCTACACTACCTAAGAAATTCTTTCTGCTTGGCTGATCCAACCAGACTTTCTGATTAATTGATCCCCTTTCTTATCCCTGAATCTGCACAGGGATATCTGTCAGGCAAATCTTCATTTGCCTGACACCAGTTGTAAGTGGGAAACCACTCTCCTATTCTTTGACTGCCTCTTGGAGTCTTGTGACTCAGGTAAACAGGACTGGCATCTAAGCTAGGGCCTTTCTACCAGTGCCCTTGTGCTGGGCTCCCCAACCTGCCCCTGCCTACACACACTCTAACAGTGCAACCATTCCATGCAGAGACCAGCAGAAGAAGCAGATGGCTCCCTCGAAAAAATCCCCTTCATTACAACCACCAATAACCTCGATAATTACCCAAAGCAGCAGAAAAAATATTACGAGCGTGGGAGAACAACAAAACTTAATCTTTAAATGAGATGTAATTAGTTGCTTCCACAGCATCAGAGTCATTGCTAAAAATGCTGTCTTCCAAATGAGAACGCTGCTCTCCTGATTCCAAGAGTCAAATAAGTAGAAACGTTATCTTTCCCTAGAAGCAGTTTTCAGGATTAATAATATTGTACATGTTGTTTTAGGAAAATTTTTTCCCCTGAAACTCAGAATGACACTTATTTTGTGAGCCTTGGGAAGACCAGGCATCCACTCCCCACAGACACACTGAGTGGATGGACAAGGCATCTTTTTCCAGGGACAGCAAGAAATTGGGGTGGCAGACAGGAGTACCCCTGACTGCAGTCAGGGTCTACCCTCCAGCCAGCATGGTAGAGCCCTCAGCAGCCTTCTTATTTTATGATAATAATTTACATAAGAGGCAGTACACAAATAAGTGATCACTATTTGAAAAAAAGAGTTACAGTATAAAAGTGATAGCTATGTTTTTGTTATTCCACGGTTAGACTACAGACATGGTGCAAGGTTTCTCAGCTCTATTGTCTCTTGAGTGCTAGGTTCCAGCCTTTTAAAAATCCTGTAATATTTTATGCTTATAAAATATGTATGTAATATTTGTAATATGTAATATATAACATAAATGTAAGTTATGAAATGCAACAAGACAAACAGCTGTGATCCTACCCCCAAAAGTTAAGTAGAACTTAACCTATTCCATGGAAGCTATCTGTGCATTCCCCGTGAGCCACAAAGGTAAGCACTCACCAGTATTGGAGTTTCACTGTCCCCTTGCTTTTAAAAATAATTCTACCCCATAGATATGTAACTCTAAACATCATATTGTTAGGCAGTGCTTCTTTCTGAAATTTATAATAATGGCAGCATACTATATAAAACCTACTTTGATGATATGTTTTCTACCCAGGATTATTTCTCCAAGATCCATCCATGTTGTTCAATGCAGTTTTATTTGTTAATTTTCATGGCTGAATAATATTCTATTGTGTCAATATAATACAATTTGCTCATCCATTTCATATCATCCAATGGATATTTGAGTTACTTCCAACATTTTGGCTGTGACAAGAAATTATGTATGAACATTCATATGTCTCCTGGCAAGCGTTTCCCCAGAGTTTATACCCAGGGTTTGATTGTTCAATTGTAGGATTTGCATTTAGCTGGCATCAAAGGTACTGCCAGCTTGTTTTCCAAAGTAGTTCAAATCTAAACCACGATATACTAGGATTCCCATTGAATCTTGACACCCCCCTCATTCTTGAAGTTACAAGGTGTCTTAATTTTGCCAGTCTGCTGGATATTCAATGGTATCTTATTGTCATCTTAATTAGTATTACACTGATTACTAATGAGCCTAAGCATATTTATGTTTATTTTCCATTAAATATTAATGAACAATTATTCTTCATTATTATGAACTTTAATATAACTTGAAGGTATTCATTTTATGGTTAGCATTTTTTTCATCTTAATTAAGAAATTCTTTCCTATCCTAAGGTATAAAAGGTAGTTTCCAAAATTGTCTTTTTAAATGTTAATATTTTTCTTTCACATTTAAGTCTTAAACCGATGTGGAATTTTATTTTTGTGTATGTTAAGACATTCAGACCCAAATGTATTTCTTCCCTTTGCACAAACAATTGTCTCAACATAATAACTAACTAGTCCATTCTACACCCACTGTTCTGCTATGTCAACTTTGCCATTATCAAGTTATTATATGTTTTGTGTGGATCTGTTCTGGGCTCTCTATTCTATATTGCTTGTCAGTTTGCCCATGTTTCTTTGTGTTTATATGTGTGTGTGTATGAACAAATTGAACACGAATACAAAAGAAACTATAATTTTTGATATCTGATAAGTTCTCCATCCTAGCCCACCAACATATACTTTATTCCCCTGAGGGTGAGAGTCTGGCTTGTTCCTGGGTCTTGGCTATCTTTTATGCATTAAACAATCAGGTTGATAAGTTCCTACAAGCACTTGTTGCTATTTTGATTGAATTGTATTGAAAAGGAGCAACTTGAAGAGAATTGATATTTTTATGCTATTGAGAGTACATATCTCCACTTAGTTTGGTTTCCTTTAATATCTTTTAATAAAGTTTTAAAGTTTTCTCCATAAAGGTCTTGTATAACTTTATTCTTGTTGAATAGTAGAACAAGTTACACCATGTAAATTATATTTTAAATTATGTTTTCTAACAATATTGCTGGAGAATAAAAATCCATTTGATTTTGCTAAGTTTTATTAAGTTTAATAAGTTGTCTCTAGTTTCATTTGAGTCTTATATAGAGATAATTGTATTATCTACAGAGAATTACTTCTTTTCTTTTTCTTATCTTATTATGACAGTTAAGACTCCCAGTTCAAAGTTGATTTGAAGCTACAGTAGTAGATAACCTTGTCCTATTTCTGACTTTAAAAGAAATGCTTCTAATATTTTATAATTTAAAATAATGTTTGCTATATTTTTTCGTTGATAATCTTTATCAGGTTAAAGAAGCTCTCATCTTCTACTCGTTTGCTAAGAGGTTTTTTGTTTATTACTCTGTTTTTGTTTTTGTTTTTGTGTTGTAAATCACTAATGAGTGTTGAATTCTATTCAAGAATTTTTATGAGTCAGTTGAGATGTTAATGTAGTTTTTCTCCTTAAGCCTTGAATATAGCAAATTCCCTTTTAGATTTTTCTAACTTTAAATGGTGTTGCATTCTAGAAATAAATGTGCCTTAATCATAATATATTCCCTTTTGCATACACTGCAATATTATGAAGTAGGTGCCTTACAATCTCTTTACAGAGTGTCATTTAGTAGCACTGTGACCATGGGTAAAGGCAGAACTTCACCTTAGCCCTATCTGCCTCCAAACCCCAAGATTTTAATCATTTGCCATAGCTTTCTGGATGCTTTGAAGTTAACAGTTCATGAGAATGCCTCAATATACAACATTTTCATAGTGTCCACTAGGCATCTAGTCCAGTTTTTTGCACTTGGAACAGTAAGACCCCAATGGGTTAATTTAACTACACTTGACTGGTGGACCTTGAAAGTCAACCTTGCAGATGTGTCTTTGTATGCAGGGTGGAAAAGAGAGATGGAATTTCTGGCATTAAAATGCTAAAAGACCAGAGAGAAAGGGTGTAAATGAAGACTAAAATGTCTTTTAGGTCTAAGGGGAGAATGACTAGTTTATCAGGTTACCGTCTTAACAGGAATAGGCCTCCTTATCTCCTTTGTATCTAGACTAACAAATCCATCAATTCCATTTACCCAATACCACCTCCACATAATTTCACACTTTCTTGTCAGAACTTTCACCATTTTCAACCATTCAATACTCAAGTTTAGGTTGAAAGGATATTGCCCTGAAAAACTTGGCAAACTCTCACCAAACCATCCAATGTCCAAAAGTCCATTTAGATTTCTGCCTAAGCATGGTTTTCTTTCATTTTGAACATGCATGTTTTCCGAACCTACTTCAGTTTCTCCATATCCTTTTCTAAGTTCAGTCCCAGAACCAAACACCGTAAAGAACTCAAAGGAACCGGGGAAAGGCTTAGCTCTTGGGAATCTCACAAAGGGTGTCACGAGGCTCTAACTTTCTGTGCTGTTAAGTCTGCCACATTCAAGAGATCGTGTGCTAGATATTCATGTTACACTGGAGACCCACAGTACTGGCTGGAGGCTCGGTTCTGGAACTTTGCTTCTCTCAGATGTCGCTGTGTTGATGAATCCTTCCTTAAACATCCAAGGTGCAGCCAGATGCAGCTCTCCCCCACTAGCCTCTCCCCATTCCCTTCCCTTGTGTTATTTTCCTTCTAGCACTTATGACCAACTGACAGTGGATGTTATTGTCAGACCAACTATAACAGTAGTTGTCCAACTATGTAAGACCCACTACAAGGATAAATGCTGTAACATTTCTTTAAATTTGACATACATGGCAAGTTTCATGATGGGAACGATTTCTGTCTGGTTTTCATTTGTTTGTGTATTTCCTGATGTACCCAGATGCTTAGATCAATGCCTGGGATACAGTCAGTGTTCAATAAGTATTGATAGAAAGAGGAAGGGAAATTGGAAGCGAGGGTGGGAAGGAGGGCAAGTCAGCCTCAGTCTCTCACTCTGCAACCTGGACTGGGAAATGCCAATCACCATTATTGGTCAGTAGATCAGCCATCACACCCCAAAAATAGTAGCGAGAAAGGACCTCAGTTGAGTTTCCCAGGTACCGGAACCAGCAGTAATGGCCATGTGATAAAGATAAGAATTGTATTAACCTTAAAACACCATAATAAATAAAAAGCAATAGAAATTAGGAATGAACTACTGATATGCACAACAACATGGAGGAATCTAAGAATCCTTGTGCTTAGTGAAAGAAGTCAGGCACACAAAAGAAGTACACGTTGTATGATTCCATTTGTATGAAATGCAGACTAAGCTACAGTGATAAAAAGCAGAATAGTGTTGGCCTGGGGCCAGAGGTGGAGGGCAGGGTGGACTGTAAAGAGGCATAAGAAATCTTTGGTGGAGGCGACGGAAATGTGCTGTGTCTTGGTGGTGGTTTTATAGCAGCTTATAATGCCAAAACTCATTGAACTGTGTGCTTTAGATGAATGCGGTTTATTATACATAAATTATTTTTCAATAAAGTTGATAAGGAAAAAATACCATAACAGGCACAGGGAGAGCCAGATGGCTCTGGAGCTCAGTTTTCTCTCCAAAGAACAAAAGCAGTCAGACTTTCGGCAGTCGTCAGGCCAGACATCCACAAAGTGCGGTGTCAACTCTGGAGTGTGTTGATTTTCTCTCTTGCCCTTCCCCCTTCTCCAGTCATCAATCCTCCTCCTGAAACTAAGAAATCCTCTAACAGCATCTCATGCCCGCACCAGTTCCATTTATCCAGCCATTAATTGTGTGGCCACACTAGATGTTGTTTGCACTATTTGTCACCACATGGGGTTTAACTAACACTCCATCTGGGCCAAGTCAGCCATAACTCCCAGAATCTCCCTAGAGAATCTCACCTTGAGTCTACTCTGCCTTTCTTGTTCTTTTAGAAGTGTTTAAACATCAGAAAAGTACCATAGGAAGCAAAAAAAAGAAAGTGTGCTTCCAATGGAAAGATTTTTCATTTAATGTACTTTATTGTGTGATGTATTCCTTTAATTAAAGTGTGTGTCTGGGTGCATTGGTTGCTATTACAGTGCCATTCCTCATGTTTATTGAATGCAAGAGTAGCTGGGGCATTGCAGTGGAAACTCACATACTGGCTGGAGTGCAACTTAAAGCCATAGTTCCCTGATCTTTTGAGCATCTAAGAGGTAGATAATCTTTAGGGTGATTTTGGTTAGTGGCCAAGTGTGATGAGAGGTTCTCCATCAAGTTGAACGGGTCTGGTCTGAAAAGCCAATTTTTATTTCCAAATACCTTGTTTGGTTCTGTCTTGCTGTCTAACTCAGATGGCATCCTTCACCTCTAGAAGAAACAGAAGCAGGCAGAGGAACGGCACATGCTGGAAAGTTTCCACTATCTTCAAAAGGTGTTGTGGGGAAGTAGAATTATTAACCATCCCTGCCATTCATGTTACTTTATGATTCACCAAGCACTTTTATGTTTCTTCAAGCACTCCTCTTAAGGGGCCTGTGGAGAATTATTACCTCCCATACTGACTTAGGCACTAAGACTCAGAGAATAAATGAGGTACCCAAGTTTTACAGAAAACGGCAGAGATGCACTAGGGCCATGCCTCGGACTCCAAGTGCAGTGACTTTACTGACACAGCAGAGCCGGCAGTCAGATCTCTGTTCTGGTTCTGCCACAAGTTATGGCTGATTTGAGGACACTCTCGGAACCTCTCTGGGTTTTAGTCTCCACATCTGTAAACAAAGGGAAATTTCAACATTCTTTCAATTCTTAAATTCCAAGACTCTCCACATATGCTTCCATAAACTGAGAAATGGGAAACCAGAGGAAAAGGGGTTTCATTTCAGGATCATCTGGGAGGATGGTTAATTTCCATCATAGCCAGGGCCTTGTACCATAAAGAAAAACTAGCCTTTCCTTGATATCACACCTGGTTTTTTTTCAAAAACTTACTGAGAAAAAAATTGTCATCATAAAAATATCCTACTTAAAAAAATCAATCATTAATCAATAATTCCAATAGATCAACTGTCTCCATTTCCCCATGATCTCTGGCAGGCCCTGTCAACATACGTCTATACATTTCCATGCTGATATATCATCCCACTGCCACCTTCACAAGGAAGAAGATCCATCCTTTTATTGTTCTTCTCTCTGGCTAAAATTGTACCTCCTGGATAGTTTAACTCTCCACCTGGAGTGTTACTTTCTGAGGGCTCCTTTTCAGAGGCACCTCAGCATTTATTGTTTACTGCTAGGAGCATAAAGGGCCTCAGCACACATTTACAGTATATTCTTCTCCATCATGAATTTGTCCTTCCACAATTAAAATTCTGCTTCATTTTCCAGATTCTCCTAATAAAATTAATTTCTCATTTTGGCTCTGGCATTTACTAGCTTTATGTACAGCAGCAAATTACTTACTTCTCTATGCCCAGTTTTTAATTCTTCAATTTTCAAATTAAAAAAATAAGAAGAACCGAGCTCATCAGGTTATTGTGAGAGGAAAAGCGCACAGAAGCACTTAACACAACAGCTGGGATATAGAGGTGCTCAGTGTATATGTGTTAGATCTGAGAATAGAAAATAATACTTGTCTCTGTTCATAGTTCCCCTTTGAGTTAAAGGGAAAAACGAGAAGAAGAAAAGAAAATGTGCAGTCAAAACTTGACTCAACCTTACCTTCTCAAAACTTCCCATCATTGTTCTGTCAGTAACGTTCAGTAGGACGGGCAGCATCCTCTGAAAACACCCTGACTATGAAGTATCTCACCAACAGCCTCTGCTGATGACATAAATGCAACAAAACCATAGCTCAGGCATCAAACGATAGCTTAAACCCACATCAGGGAACTAGCTTCATCCAGAACCCTGTTATAGCCTTCAAATTCAGCCAGGTTTGAAAATATTTCCTTGATCAGGGGCTTTTGACAGGAAGAAGGCAATCCTTGCATGGGAAATTTCTGCTAGGTATCAGTGAAACGCAGACCTTCGTCCAAGAAATGATTACTAGGTAGTTACTATGCATGCGCTGGGCACTAGGAAGTCATAAAAGAAAAGACGAGGTATTTTCACTGTTGTTCACAGGCTGTACAAAAAGTAGTGGTTATTATGAAGTGATAGATGCTCAGATGGAGATACGTCTGTGCAACAGTTGGAAGGAACCCAAGACAGCCTGGTCGAGATCAAAAAGGCTTCTAAGAGATACTTAAGCTGAGTGAAAATTTGCTAAACAGAAACTGAACTATGCAACCAGAATCAGGCTTTGTCAGCGATTTCTCTGTTCTTTCTTCCCCATTCCTCTCCAGCTAGATAATTTCTTTTTCCCATTTTTTAGGCCAACCTTAACTCCTTTCTCTGTGACACAGTCAATCATCCCAGCCCAGAGGGACTTCACCCCTGGAAGGAGATTTCCACATTTCTGGATTTCCAGCTGCTATCCTGATTTCAAAGTTCTGTCCTTCTACCTTCTGAGCTCTTTGAGGGAAAGGTCCATGCCTGGGGTGCTCATCACTTTATGTCCAACACAAAGCACCCTGCCTGGCTCTTAGTAAGCACTCCTCTAAACAGACAACCAATGAATAATCATCCTAACAACTGTTCTTGTCATGGACTGATCTTGTGCCCTGATTATTTTGGTTCAGAAAACATGGCCTGCAATTATGGCAATGAGAGTCAGGCTGGTGGTTTCAAACCCAGCTTCGGCTACTTCACTCACTGCCCCCATTCTCATAAATTCGCACTCAATCATTCCCCTCAGAAAAGTTACTTATACTCTCTAAGCCCCCATTTCCTCATATGTTTCTTTCTTTGGGGGGAAAGTATCAGGGGTAGGGATAACAGCAGTACTTTTTTCATGGTGGTATAAAACTTAAATGATAATATGAATGTAAGATTTTGATACAGTACCTGGAACATAGATATTAATATTACCAGCATTGCTGTTAATTACTCCTGTGTTTTGCATGTGTTTGTGTGTGTGTGTGAGTTTCACCTCAACTAGACTAAGAGATCCTTGAGAAAGAAACTATATCACATATTTCTCTGTATCTCTCATAGCACCCAACACAGGGTTGCACAGAAAGTAGATTCCTAACAAATATTAATTGACTAACTGGTTAAAAAGCACAACCCTAGTTAGGACTTCAGGATGAAAGGGAGCCACTGCTGCTGGACTGGAGTAACTTCCCTTCCTACCTTGGAGAACAAACTTTGAAGGATACATCCTCACTAGAATAAGGATCCTGGGCGAGGACTTTCTCATACTCATCTAGTCAGTCAACAGGTACATCTAAGGCACCAGTCCTATGCCAGGCCTTGTTCGAGGTACTAAGATGCATCCTGGGACAAAAGAGACCAAGTCCCTGACTTCCTAGAGCTTTGATTCTAGTGAGGGTGACAGACAGACTACACAAGAATTAATATGTTGGATGGTGGCAACTTGTTACAAACAAAAATAAAGCAGGATGAATGGTCAGAAAGAAGTTGAATTTTACACAGGGTGGTTGGGGAAGGCACTTCTAAAAAGATGAGATTTGAGCAGAGACTTGAAGGCAGTGAGAACCCGAGCCAAGTGAATAACTTGCATCCCAAACAGAGTGCAAGAGAAGAGGACTGAGACAGGACTGTGCTTGGCAACTGGAAGACTGAGTGGCTGGGCACAAAGAGTGAATGGGAGAGGTGGGAAAGGAAGTCAGAGCAGTGGGGAGGGCAGGCAGACAGGGAAGATTACCTATGATCTTGTGAGCCATGGAAAAAGCCTCAGGTTTTACTCTAAGTAAGATGGGATCTACTGGAGATGTTTGAGTGAGAATGACATAATACTTATGTTTCAGTAGATCATTTGGGCTGCTTTATGGAGAATCGACAGTAGGCTGACAAGGGGGGAAGAGGCTGTTACAATAATCCAGGTGAGGGAGGGACCAGACGGGAGTAGTGGAGGAGGGGATGAGGAGTGCTGGGATTCTAGATGTATTTTCAAAATAGAGTCAAGATTATTTGCCTAGGGACTGATGGCAGAGTGTGAAATAAAGAAAAGAGCCAAGACTCCAAAGCATTTGCCCTGAAAAATTGGAAGAATGAAACTGTGAGAGGAGTAAATTTGCAAAGGGGGATGGAATATTTGGCATACTTAGGAGATATCCACGTTGCGATGTCAAGTAGGCAGTTGGAGATGGACAGGGCTGGGGTATAGAAGGGAGACGTGGCTAATAATTAGGACAAATAAATGATATTTAAAAACCACAGGCCTGGATGAGATCATAAAGGGAATGAGTGAGGGCAGAGATGGGAAGAGGTCCAAGAACTGTGTCCAAAGGCTCTTCAATACTTGGAGGGGTCACAAAACTGAGGCAAAGCATGAAAGGCTCCTGAGAAGGAGCATCCTCCTTCCGAGAGGGAGAAGATCCATCTTCCACATAACTCTACTCCTGCTGTTACTCCCTCCCCTCCTCCTTCTCCTGAACACTTTTCCCTGGTTTTGCTGGATAACTTCTATTCATCTGCCAAATCTCAGTCTTTGTACTAATTTCTCAGAAAGGACTTCCCTGATCCCTAATGTAAACTTTCCTCCTCTTACATCACATTAGCCTTTGCCTTCATAACACTTTGGGTATGAATCTATGCATATATTTTGGTATACATATCATTATATATGACAATTTGTATTATTCCATGTTTGGTTACATGTATATACAATGACTATCCACCTTTAACTAGGCTGTTGGCCACCTGTATGCAAGTGCCCTGTCAAATGCCATTCACCCCAGGGTGCATTTGTTGAACTAATGCAAGAATGAACACCAGACCCTGTGCTAAGTGCACTACATTCATTACCTAATTGCAACTTAACAGTGATACTGTGATGTTTGTAGAATTAGTCCCACTTTAGAGATATGAAAACTGAGGATGAGAAATCTGAGTAACTGGTCGAAGGCCATCTTGCTAATAAGCGAATATACCAGGACAGAAAAGAAAACCCAAGTCTATCGATGTCAAAACAGATACTCTTTCCATCGTCACTGTTGCCCCTACGTAGTAACAGTTCAGTAAATATTTGATGCTAGTCTGTTCAGAAAGCAGCTGATTACAAACGGTGGAAGAGGCAGGAAGAGCTGATAAGCTTATACACTCCCCCAGCTCTCTCGACCTTCTCCCCTCTACTCCATTACCTCACACTCACACTACATAGCTGTCCACATCTGTCTATGCTGGTTATGCTCCATTTGTCCTCACCCTGAAGCCATGTTCTTTCCTTCTCTGGCCTGTCCTATGCTCTTGCAGGGCTCACCTACATGGACTGCATTGGCCCACCCGGCTTCCTTGTCGTTCAGGTGAATTTAGCCAAAGGCAGGTGCTGGCAGGAGTTTGGCTGGTGAGAAGAGACAGAGGTTAGGATTCATCTTCCCACTTCCCCACTTCCTGCCTGCCTGGGGCCCACATTTCTGGCAGGGGCTCCACCTCCAAGGACTTCAGCTGTTGGATGCCCCCCTTGACCACTTCAGCCCACTCCAGGAATTCAGGAACATGGTATTCTGTGCTTGCTCTTTCACGCCCCAGGTACTAACAACTTCCTACTGCTGCTTCCTACTGCTACTAGTCTCTGGGGGCCTTGCCATGCTCTGCTCTGCTGGTTCCCTTAACTCTGCAAATCCCTGTGAAAAGAGTCCTTTCACTCGATTTTCACTGGAATTCTAGCTAGGGCCAACCTTCTCCTCTGGATACAAGGTCAAAGTACGTCTCTTCTCAGAGCCATCCTGCGCTGGCCCAACACCCTCTGGCTTCCTGCACAGTCCAGATTGTCAGGCAGACCGCTGCACTATGCCTGCTATGATTTTACAGCCATCCACAGTCCCATAAAAATCAATGGAACAAAAACCCAGAGAATCTTTATCACACCTGAGAAATTACCCATAACTGCCCTGAAATTGTCCTGGATCTCCTATGGTAAAACTTGAAGAAGAGAGGGCGGAAAAAAAAACGTTTGACATCCAGGTGTAAACGAGTGGTAATTCTCATCTTTTCCCTGACTGGATGAAAAATGAAGTGCCCACGAGGAGCTCAACCTATCTGAGGACAGAGATAATGCCTCGTGCGCCTCCAGTTCTGAGGGCTGCACTGTTTGCACAAACATTTTCAAAACCCTGGTTCCCAAGTGTGCAGGAGGGAGCCCACGGCATAAATCAGAGCCTGGGCAGAAGGAAAAGCTAAGGGGACGGGCGCCCCCGCCAAGCTCCCTGCCTCGACACACTCAGGCTAGGATGCTCCGTAAGCACAATTAATGACGAAGTCGTTTGTACAGTTTATGTAAACATATTAAACACCTTGCTCTGCACATTTATCTGACATTAAGTGATTAACCAGTTGCATAAGCTAATATTTATACATGACTTGCAATTGTGCAATGCAAATTAGGCCCCATTTATCAGGGAATTTGGAAAAGGAAACAGTCTAGGGACGTTCTAATTCAACCCCCAGCTGTTATAGATGAGGAAACTAAACTAGAGAAGGGGAGTGACATGTCCCAGGCTAGGAAGAGCAAGGCTAAGGGCCCCTGTCTCCCATTACAGTCCTTTTGCTGCCAATGTTTTGCTATTTTCCGCTGACAAGGGGAACAGGGTGTCTACTTCTCCTGGATTCTTGAAGAGAATAAAAATTAGAGTTTCTCTACCTTCCTTGAAGGCCAGAATAAAAAGACCAACATTTCCTGAGCTCTCACTTTATGCCAGGCAAAGCCTAAAATCTTAACAGAGTAAATGATTTAATGCTCCCAACATCACTATAAGACTGATGCCATTATTAGGAATTATGAGAAAGACTGAGAGCGCTGATTCTGGATCCTGACCGCCTGGGTTCGCATACAGCTCCACCATTAATGAGCTGCATGATTTCTCTGTCACTGCTTCTACATCTAAGAATGGGGATAATAATAGCATCTACCTCCTAGGGGGGTGTAAAGATTGTATTAATTAAGGCAAATAAAGCAGTTACAATGGTGCCTAGAGTACAGTAAGTGCCCTATAAGATGTTCCTTATTTTGTCATTCAACTATGCTCCCTATTTTGTAGATAAGGGAAGAAAGGTAGAGAGATATTCAACAATCGCTCAAGAACACACAAACACACAGCTGCTAAGGGACAGAGCCAGCTTCCAACCAGACCTTCTGATTCCAGAGACAATGCTTGCCCTCACCAACGCTATCCAATAGAGCTCTCTGCAATGATGGCAATGATCTACAGCTGTGCCAACCAATATGCTAGGCACCAGCTACATGTGGTTACTGAGCACTTGAAATGTGGCTAGTGCAGCTGAGGAATGGAAGTTTTTATTTTATTTGTAGTTAATTTAATTTAATTTACAGCTGCATGTGGCTACTGGTTACTGTATGGTACAGCTCGCCTCTTCACTACCTTATTCATTTTGTGGTCCTTATACCCTAGCTCAGCGCGTGACACATGGTAGGCACTCTGTATCACTCTCTAAGATATAAACCCTCATTCCCCTCTTTCTGATGTTACTGCCTTCACAAGTCTGCCCTTGTAGGGTTATTCAGCTAAGAGGAATAAGGGGGTATTCAGCTAAGATGAACTCATAAATGCCTGTAGGATGAACGAATAAACAAATGCATGAAACTGTGACCTCAGCCAGGTTGAGAAATGGCTCCATGTGAAGCAGTGTGAGCCTCCGGTCTCCCCTCCTCCATCATAATGCAGACACGCCTTCCCCAGCCTGCACCGTGCTAGCTTTTATCTGCTTTTAAGGAGAGATCAGTGTGCCAAACTCAGAGGCATAAAGATCTTGAATCACCTGTCACCAATGTGCCACCTGGGCACACATCTTAGCATCTGGAAGAGTATGTGGAACACACTGATCTCTCATTTTGATTCTGGCGGTCACACATCATGTGCACAGGGAAATTTCAGGAACCACTTAAAACAGATCCCACTCTGGGACCTGAAGAATGAGACTCACCATGGAGTCTGACCAGCCTCTGTTTGAAGCCCAAGTCTGTCATTTCTAGTGCTGGTACCTTGGGCCACATTGATGCTCTGAACTTAGTTGCCTCATCTTTAAAATGGGAACAACAGTGCCCTTTTCCAAAGGGTTGAAAGAGACATTGAGTATGAAGGGCTCAGCACCATGCCCCGTATGTTGAACGTGTTCATGAAAGAATGTTCTGCCTCCCCCAGCAAGGCTAAAGTTACCAGAACCGCCTCCTCTAACTGGCCTGTTTCTAACTGATCCTTCCTTTCAATGTTTTCCCGCTGAGGGGGTTTTATAGGCAACTTCCCAACAAAAAAGTTATTCAAAGGGTGAGCATGGAGCTAGCTCAGATCTCATATTTTTGCATAAATTTTTCAAATGGGAAGAGCAATTTCGAGGAAAATGGTGGATAATCACCATCACCATAAAAAAGCACTTAAGTGTCTATTTGCAAGTGGTGCTGACAGAAGAGGACAGGACCACATGGTCCCTGCCCTCCAGGCCCACGTCAAAGAATCACTCAGACACAATCTGTTCTCTTCAGAAAACTGCCAAACCCAGGGACGTGCTCAGCCCTAACCCTTCTAATGGCATTTGATTCTTGTACAAACCTTGAACCACTTTCCTTCCCTGAATTCCATGGCATTGCTCATTCCTAGTTTTCTTCCTGCTTCTAGGAACACTCTTCCTTTGTCTCCTTTGCTGGCTGCTGTACATCTCTGTTCAGCCACTTACTGGCTGTGTGACCTCAGAAAACTTACCTAACCATCCTGAACCTTGGTATCATCCATAAAATCAAGGTAATGACACCTACCTCATAGAGTTAGTTTGAAGATTATACAGGAGAGAGAGAAAGGCCACAACTGGATGGGACCTCATCTCCCAACAAACACTCTGACGTGGCAAGCAGAGTAAAACTCAAAACCTTAAATAGTTTCTGAGCTGGAAAGTAAATTCCTGCATGTCAGAATCAAACTGAGAACTCAAAACAAAAGTGGTAAGCAGGAGCTGACTCAATCATGATCATGATTTTTTGAGAAGGAAATATAGGCTTAGAGAACCAAGGGAGTGGGTCCTAATATCTATACAAGGAAAAAATACTTGTCTTTATGCCCTACAAGGTAAATAGCTGGAAAGAGCATATATATAAGGTTTGAAGTGTTATCAGATACATCATATGAAGTCTTGAAATATGTTAGCCACTATCTGAGCATCAATAAATTGCCTTCTGATCAGAGCCTTGAATTAGGGTTGGGGAAAGTGGGAATAGTCACCCAAGAGAAAAAAAAAACCCAGGTTAGCTACCCATAGCTAGCTATGGATCTGGGCTCTGAATTCATATGACCTGAATAATGCAGAAATCCATAATAGATAAATATACATAAATCCTGTCCATGTCCATTGACATTCCTAGGACTCAAGAAGAAAGAAGTGAAAAACCACCTATGGGAGACATTTTACAATCCAGGGCACCCTGTAATAAAACAGACTACACAAGTCCATATAAAGATAAGCTAATACTTAAAACACACACATAACTCTCCCCCCACAACACACACACACATACATAAACCACAATGAGGTTTGAAATTAATGGAATTAATGAATGAATCAGAAAGAGGCTAGAATATTAAAATTAGCATAAGTAAAACGCTTAGCACCTTAGCACAAAGCTTAGTAAAAATTAGGTATTCAATAGTTCCTATTTCCCACTTAATACCAGTTCAAAGATTCTATCCTTGTCTCTTTGTTTGTTTTGGACATTTATTCTTGGCTCTATTTTATTTCTTAATTCATTTATTCATTCACTCATTCAGCAGGGGAGTGCATGACCAAAGCTGAATTCTAGGAAGAGTGAAGTTTATGCCACCACCATACAGATTCATTCACCATTGCAAAAAAGGATTAAAAGAATCAGAGGCACTAAGGGAGGACCAGAGACCTAGCAAGAGGCAGCTGGTCCAAGGAAAAGGTAATTCATCCACCTACCACAAGAGGGTGGCCACATGTTAAAAAAAAAAAAAAAAAAAAAGTATGAGACAAGGAGGTAGTGGGAAAGAGCAGAGAGGCACTTGGGAATCTCAAGCTCCACTTGTGGACTCTGATAGGCTGGATCCATGACTTGAACCCAAAGTTTAGGAGCATGAAGCATTCTTCCAAACTTCCTGTGTGTGTGTAAAAGGCCAAGAGCTGGGCCACTGGGGCGTGTACCCTCTGGGCTCCCCCTTACACAACAGGCTGTAGTTCAGCGTTTTCAGAAGTTATCTTGTGGAGCAAGAGATGTTCATCCTGGAGAGGAAAAGAGTAACACAACAAGTGCTAAAGCTATGTCACTTATTTGTAGGGTTTTCATGAGGAGACACGGGAGACTTGTGTGGGTTTCAGAGAACAGAATATTTGAGCTAGCGCATAAAGAGAACTATTTCCAATGGAAGACTAAAAGAGGAAGGTTTTGTTTTTGTGTGTAAGGCCTTAGCTAGTAATTAGAATTCTCCAAAACCAGAATTGGCTACTTTGAGGAACTGAGTCTCTGAAACTGGAAGTATCTAAACAGAAGGTACGTGGCTGCTGGTCAGAGCTCACATATAAGGATTTGGGAGTTGGAAGACCTGCCCAGATCAAAGATTCTATAGAATTAATTAAGAAAATAAAAAGTGTAGAAAAGGTTAAAATCAGCAGTAAAAACATCTACAAAATTATTTACCAATGAGAGGATATAAAAGGAATTCCATACCTAGAAGAAT
The DNA here is from genome assembly GCF_021613505.1 of Equus quagga. Classification (NCBI taxonomy): domain Eukaryota; kingdom Metazoa; phylum Chordata; class Mammalia; order Perissodactyla; family Equidae; genus Equus; species Equus quagga. The sequence continues at coordinate 159,699,718 of NC_060268.1, read as the reverse complement.
TAATAGAAACCAAATAAGAGTTTAATTAAATAAATAAGCATGGGGTTTTTCCTCTCCTTTTTCCAAGTTTTATAACAAAGTGTGAGGGCATGCATACACACAAGCAATCCAAAGGAACACCATAAATGATGCTGACACAATTGAAATGCTAAGATTGTCATAGTTCACACATTGTCATAACTTTCCTCCTCTGTGTATATTTCCATGATAAAGAGAAAGAGCTGGATACTCTGAACACTGCTGTCTTCAACTCTGTAATTAGAGAACATGGGCCCTGATGAATTGCAAATGGAGTCACAACCCCAGCTTGTGACTTAATGAGCAAAGACAGTGCAGTCACAGATGTCCACACTCCATAGTAATCAAGGGCTGATGATTTTCTGCTGGGAAACTGTCCTCAATGATGTATAGCCCTATTAGCCAACTATTAACCCAGTCGGCCTCCTTTGCCTGAGACCTCTGGCCTTTCTAGTTCTGAGTCCGGACAAGTAGGCATTAAGGAGACTGAAGGTTCAAAGAATCTTGGCAGATAACTTCACCAAAGAGGAAATACCCACTGAAGACTCAGAAAGGTAAAAATTCAAAGTAGCGAAAGAAGAGGAGATAAAAACAATGACAATAACTGCCCTGAAGGAGAAGGAAATATGAGTTAGCCGAGCCAATTCAGAGGGTAAATCATATGAAAATTGGTGTCATCTACTCTGGTGTGGGGCCTGACAGGAGGCAGAGCTAGTTTATGCCAAGTAGACATCTCACAATGGAAAGGGACTTAGCCAGTCTACATACCTTCCCCCACAGGATTCTCACAACACACCTGGGAGCTTTCCATCAATATTCCCATTCTACAGAAAATAAAGCAAGTTCATAGAAATTAAGACATCCACTCTAGGTCACACATCTGGGAAAATGAGAAGCACGGGACTAAACCCAGGCCTTTTGAGTCCAAGTCCAATCTCTTTCCAGAGCCTAGCACTATGTCCCTTAGGGAGGTCCACTTTCAGCTGTGTGTTAACTATGAGAGGTCCACTAAAGTATATATTATTCTTCACTGAGCCTCTTTCTCCACTCTGACCTGTCACCCAGTATGTACTGGCACCTAATAAGTACCCAAGTAGGTTCCTTTCTTTGGTGAAATCCCTCTCATCCTGCAAGGTGCAGCCCACTCTCTCCCCCAATATTCTGGTCATCAAAGATCCATCCCCGCTGATGGTCTCAGAAAGTCACAGGCTCCTAAAGTTCCAACAGCACTGTATGTGATAAACAGTCATTACTTTTACCCTCTCACCAGACTGAGCTACTTTAGGGGAGGTCTGAGACTGTCATCATGATATGCACACAAGCACTGTATATAATTATTGAAACCCTTCAAGGCTTCAGTAAAGCTTTGCAGAACAGAAAAGTAGGCTCTGGCACGAGCAAATTAGGGTCTTTTTACAGAGCCAAGATGTACATATGAAACAGACATTGAAGGAGAGATCATTAGATGCTAGAGTGTGTGTCCCAGATTTTAATTGCTGTAGCGATAATCCCCAAGGGACAGTCTCCAGAAAACAAAAAGCACACAAATCCTTCTCCCCTGCCCCAGTCCCTCATGTGCTTTCTCTTTCTCCCAATAATTGGAAGCATCCACAAAGGGCTGTTCCCTCTGACTGTAACGGCGAGGTGTAGAGTCAGATTATCGCCCAGTCTAGAATAGATTTCTTAATTGGGGTAAGATGATTGATGGAAAGGTCAAGTCTCAGGCCAAGAGAAACAGTCAGAGAGAAACATTCCCAGCTGAAATTCTAAAACAAATTGGAGGCTCACGTGAAATTGATGAAGGGCAACTTCAAGATTCTCTTTAGGTTTTGAATGGTTCAAATTAAAGAAACGACTTACTCAAATAGCCTTATTTTAACATAGACTGTTCCCAACCTCCATGTGGATTGTGTTAAAAAGAAAAGAAATAATTGCAACCTACAAAAATAAATCACAAACTCCCTAGACTAAGTAATACCCAAATGTCCCCATGGCAGACCTCAGACTAACTTCCTGACTACTCCCCATCATGCATTCTGTGCTCCAGCCAAACTGAACAGCTTGCTCATCTTAACTGTACCCCACTTTCCCCATCTTCACAAGTTTACGTCAGCTGTTTGCACTGCCTACACCATCTTCTCCATGTGCTAATCTGACACTTTTTCCAGTAACCATCCTCCCAAAAAGGCCACTTTTTTCATCTTCCACACACCCTGGCTGGATCTCTCTCCACTGACCTCCTAAAGTTTTACCTCTTCAATGAGATGTGAGGGCAGAATTTTGCACTTACTTGACATTTAAAAGTGACACTTTAGTAGTAAGGATTTTTTTAATTATTATTAATTTTTGTCTCTCAAAGTACTTTAAATGGCTTCAAATTACATTCTCAGGGGCCAGCCTGGTGGCATCGTGGTTAGGTTTGTGTATTCTGCTTCAGCAGCCCCGGGTTCATGGGTTTGCATCCCAGGTGCAGACCTACATACTGCTTATTAAGCCACGCTGTTGCAGCATCCCATATACAAAATAGAGGAAAATGGGCACAGATGTTAGCTCAGAGACAATATTTCTCAAGCAAAAAGAGAAAGATTGGCAATAGATGTTAGTTCAGGGCCAATCTTCCTTACCAAAGAAAAAACAATTCTCGTACGTTAGGTAATTTACATACTTCACTGAAACTCACTAAAACTAGTTCCATTTCACAGGTGAAGAGTTACATTAAGTGTAGTTAGTCAGAAAGGACCAGAATATGGCTGATCTTGGTAAATATTCTGTATGCACTTGAAAAGAATGTGTATTCTGCTTTTCCTGGGCACAATGTGCTCTATCAAAGTCAATTAGGTCAAGTTAGTTGATTGCCTTGTTCAATTCTTCTACATCCTTACAAATTTTTCTTTCAACATGTTCTATAAACTACCAAAAAGACCGTTAGACATATAATGTGGCCATGGACCAGAAGACTCGATATTTAGAAAATATAGATTCTCCTCAAATTGATCTACAGACTTCATGTAATCTTAATCAAAATTCCAGAAGGCTTTTTTTCGGTAGAAACTGATAAGTTGATTCTCAAATTCATATTGAAATGCAAAGTACCTAGAATGACGAAGACAACTTTGATAAAGAAGAACAACTTGGAAGACCTACTCCCAGACTTCAAGACTTATTGAAAAACTAAAATAACCAAGATAATGTGGTGTTGGTGTCAAGATAGAAAAACAGATGAATGGAATAGAATAGAGTCCAGAAACAGACAATCAATTTTTGACAAAAGTGCAAAAGCAATTCAATGGAGATATGCATAATGAACTTTGACTCATACCTCACACCACATATAAATTTAACACAAAATAGATCATACACCTAAGTATAAAACTTAAAGGTACAAGATATCAAGAAAAGGGAAGAGTATAAAATCTCTGTGACGTTGACTTAGGCAAAGATTTCTTATATATGACATCAAAAGCATGATCCAAAAATAAATAATTGACAAATTACCTTTCATCAAACACATGAACTTCTCTTCATTGAAAGACACTGTTAAGAGAATTAAAAGACAAGCTATATTATGGAAGAAAATACCTGCAAATCACATATCTGATAAAGGACTGTTATCCAGATTATAGAAGGAATCTCAACACTCAATAATAAGACAAAACACAATTTTTAAATGAGCAAAATATTTAGTCAGAGATTTCACCAAAGAAAATATATAGATAGCAAACAAACACATGAAAAGTTGTTCACAACATCCTTGGTGACTAAGAGAATGAAAATTAAAATCACAATGAGATACCACTACACACTTATCAGAATGGTTAAAATTAAAAAGACTGACCATAACAAGTGTTGGTGAGGATGTGGAGCAACTGTAACTCCCGCGTACTACTGGTGGAAATGTGAAATGGTACAACTACTTCTGAAAACAGTTTAGCATCTTCCTAAAAACTTGAAGCTATATCTATCATATGATCCAGTCATTTCACTACCTGTTATTTGCCCAAGAGAAATAAAAGCATATATCCATACAAAAACCTTTACAGGAATGGTCATAGCAGCTTTATTTGTAATAGCCAAAACCTAGACTCAATCTAAAACCCAGGAACAGGTGAATGGATAAACCAGTTTTGGTATATCCATATAATGGAACACCACTCAGCAAATAAATAAATAATAAGCAAACTATTGATACATGCAACAACAAGGACGGATCTCAAAATACTTATGATAAGGGAAAAAATACATGCAGAAACAGAGTTTATACTGTATGGTTGCTTTAATATAAAATTCTATAGAATGCAAACTAATCTATAATGACAGTAAGCAAATCCCAAGCTGTGACTATGTTGGGAGGGATAAAGAAGAGTGGGAGTCAGGAATTAAAAGGAGCACAAGAAAACTTTGAGGAAGATGGTGATGGATATGCTCATTTTCTTGACTGTAGTTATGACTGCATGGGTGTATTTATGTCGAAATTTATCAAATTTGTACATTTTGTCAATTACATCTCAATTAAGTTGTTTATAAAAAGTACGAAGGCAACTCACAGAGTGACTTTAGTTATATTTTAAACACAGTTTATGAGAACTTAAAAATCTTTAATTCCAAGAGAATATCTTCACTCGTCAATATAGTAACTATATCAAACATTTTTGCAGATAGGTCAGACCTTCTCCCCAATATACCTTCTCATAATAATCTTTCCTTCTATTTTGTAGCACTTATCACAATTGCCGTCAATTACTTACTTGATCAATGTTTTCTCTTTCCATGACAGCAGAGCTAGCATCAGTATCCTGCTTTATTGAATCCCTAGTTCTGATACAGAGTAAGTGCTCAATAAGCACTTGTTGAATATAGTATCCTTGACCTGGTGTCTGGATAACAAAGAGCAAGTTGTGGGTACTTTCAATGACATATCCTAAAAGGCAAGAAATGATTTTTGCCCTCTATGCTTTTTTTCTTCATTTTCCCATTTATTTTATAATACTCATTTGAGAAAAAAATTCAAAATTTTAAAACATGAATCTTTTTTAGAATCCGGTATCTATTAGCAAGTTATTTGAGAGGGAAAAAAAAAAACCCATGTGGCATAATTTTCATGATTAAGTTGTGATACCTGTAATGAAGATTACATGAATAATATCAGCTTTTTACCTGATTATTTAACTAGCATTTTCAGCATCAAAAAGGGAAAGAGATTGTATAAACCTCAGGGCAGACAGATTATATTATGCATAATGATCTACTAGTAAAATTCAAAAGCTCCCTCAGGGGCTGGCACCTCTGGGCTAGATGGTTTCAGAGACCGTCCACGTCTGAGACAGGAGAGCGTGGATTCCTCAGTCACCTTTCAGCAGCTTAATTATGAAAACATTCAAGCCCCATTTTAGTACAACAGTATTTGAAGACAGCAAAGTTAATATATCTCATTTCCCTCACTCATTCCCCAGCTGCCTATTACCAAGCTTCTAGATTACAACCTCTGGTACCTCTACTGAGTGCTTCAAATTAAAAAGTCTTCATTTTAAGAAGCCTTGTTTCAATAACTTATTCAGACAACTACTGCTGGCTGCTGCCTCCAGCGGTGCTCAGAGCAGCCAAGGAGGTATAGGGCAAAACGTCAGAAAAGCAGCTAAAAAACAAAGCAACCACATAGGAAAGTCATCATTCCGTCTGTGGTCCACCTTGGCGGCAGTGCCTACAAGGGCCTGCCCTCTCCCACTCAGTGCTTTTGAGAACCAGGCATCTCCTTGTTAGGAGAGAAACACACTGTGGGCCCAGCCCTTGGCCTTAGATATTTTTTCAGGCAATCGGACTGTTTGGGCTCTTGTCATGGTCGAGGTTATCAGGCACCTTCCTTCCTGTGACCTCCACACAGTCACCAAGTCTGCTTCTATTTCCGTATAGCTCTGGAACCTGTCCCCTTTCCTTTCCACTCCACAAGGATTACCTTAATTCAGGTCCTCTTCATCTCTTGTCCAGGGACAACTTAAGATCTTTGGATGTCCTAAACACTGAGAAAAATTTTGGTCCCTCCGCGCCTTGTGAACTGATAAAATGTAAAACTGGAAAATAAAAAGCTTTCCAGTATGCTGAAATAAAAAGATAGCTTCTTTCTAGATTTTTCTTTAAAATCTAGAGAAGATTTGTTATGTTTCTGTAGATAAGTTTCTCTAGGGAAAGCTTTCCTTAGAAATTTTGAGTTTTGAAAGACAAACTGGACCAGCTGGATGAAAAAGGGAAAAAGGACTCTCAGAAGGAAACTCATGTGCCAAGGCGTTTTGATGTGAAACAGGAGGATGCCTCCCCTGCTCATGAGTGAAGGGAGTGCTTGGGAAGAGGGCAAGAAACTTAGACAGGACCCAAACTACCATGGGCTGGGTGCTGAGCTAACTTTTTCCTCCAAACTATGAGGAAGCCAATGATGAAAGTTAAGAACATTCAGGTTAACCAAACCTCTTTCTGTAACTTTTGGCACAACTAAGATCTACTGACATTTTCAAATGCAAAGAGAGAATAAAAATAAAACACCAAAAACAAAAACAAACAAAACGAATTTAGCTTACACAAATAGCTATGATTCTTAAAAATCAGTTTCCATCTGAGACTTCTTTCAGACTCTGTTCCCTCAAAGTTCTTTCCAGTGGTCTCCACGGCCTTGTGCTCTCCATGATTTCCTAACCTTACCCAGGGTCAAGGCCAAAGATCAGTTTGAAACCTTCCTGACCAGTCTCAGGGCCTCTCATGTGGCTCCATCTCAGGGGGGTAAGCCCCACCCTCAATTCCGTACCTCCCACTCCCATTGCAAATCCTTCCTGGTGGTTGGTTCCATTCCATGTGCCTCAGGAGCATCTCAGACCACACAGCAGGAAGACATTTCTGCTCTCCCTTCATACAGGGCAGTAGAGACCCAAAGAACAAGACTTTCATCACTCAACACCCTTGACATGCACATAGTTATGAGCTGAGTTGTGTCCCCCTCGAAATTCAGATGTTGAAGTCCTAACTTCTAGTACCTCAGAATGTGACTGTGTTTAGAGATAGAGTATTTAAAGAGTTAATTAAGTTAAAATGAAGTTATTAGGGTGGGCCCTAATGTAAGATGGCTGGTCTCCTTGTAAGAAGAAGAAATGAGGACACAGACACAGCAGAGGGAAGACCATACGCATGAAGATGCAGGGAGAAGACCGCTATCTACAAGACAAGGAGAGGGGCCTCAAAAGAAACCAGTCCGGCTGACACCTTGATCTCAGACTTCCAGCTTTCAGAACTGTGAGACCTAACATTTATGTTGTTTAAGCCACCGGGTCTGTGGTACTTTGTTAATGCAGGTCTAGCAGACTAACACCACATGTGACAACACGGAGATTATTTTTTTCGCCAGAATTCCTCTCAGGAAGAACTCTTCTTATTTCAGGACTGCAAAATCAATGCAAAGGAATCATAAGAATGACCAGGGGGGCCTGTGTCTGGGTCTATGGATACCTGAGCTTACGAGAAGCAGGTGCAGACAAGTGAAGGATTTTGTCTGCCATGGGACAGAAGATCTATTGAAGCTGTCAGTGAGTGTATTAGTTTCCAATCGCTGCCAGAACCAATTACCACCAACATAGTGGCTTAAGACAACACACATTTATTACGTCACAGCTGTGAAATCAGAAATCTGAAGTCAGTCTTATGGGGTTGACACCTTGAGGTGTCAGTGGGCCTGCATTCCTTCGGGATGCTTCAGAGGAGAATCCATTTCCTTGCCTTTCTCAGCTTCTAAAGGCTTCCTGCATTCCTCGCCTCATGGCCCCATCTTCAAAGAGCATCACTCCAACTTCTGTTTCCATTGTCACATCTCCCTTTTTTTGACTCTTCCTTTTCTGCCTCCCTCTTATAAAAATCCTGTGATTAATTGTGTCTACCTGGGTAATCCAGGATACTCTCTTCACCTCAAGATCCTAAACTTACTCACATCCGCCAAGGCCCTCATGCCCTGTAGGGCAACATATTCACAGGTTCTGGGGATTCAGAGGTGGACATATTAGAGGAAGGATACATTATTCAGCTTCTAACAGTGAGGAAACCAGAGGGTGGCACGGCCCAGGAGAGACTAACAACACAGAAATGTCATAGGAGACTTTCTGGATGGAAACCTGTGTGCTGTGATCCCTGTCCTTGACCCCACAGATCTTTAGCTACCACTACCTAAATCACAAAATGCTCGGCACAGTTGGTTAGAGTTCTCCCAGGATCAGACACTGAGACAAGAATTAAGAAGTTGATATGGAAGATGGTACACGAGTAGAGAAATTACCTAGGCAATGGAAGGCAGTCAATGTATGGTACATTATAAAGCCAGCTAACTCTATGGGCAACTACAGGTTAATTCCATTGGGAAATTTTGGAGAAAAAGTATAAAATACACACCTTAGATTCATCCTACACGAGAAGCAAGGGAACCAGGGCATCTACACATGGATTTCTGTGGTCATTGGCTAAGGGCTGCTCCCACACGTTAATGCCCCACACTTGCACAGAGCGCTGTGCAGATGAGTGGAGTAGCCTCTAGAGGGTTTGGAGAAAGCCGACTAGCAAAGAAATGCAACCCAGGCATCAAAAGTCAGCAGGATCACGCTACAGTAGAACTATCAAATGGATATGGGCAGGACATCAACACTGTCCGTTAAAATTAGATTTCTCATGGCAATCAGCGACATGGCTGAGCTTTGCATCCTCATTGATGTGGGATTGAAAGAGGCCATAATATGAGGTAACAGCTGACATCTGGATTACACATAGAACAAATATCAATGGAACAGCAGCTTCTGTACTTGTCATATGCCTTATGCCTACATAACCGCCACTATGGCAACTCATCCCGTAGATTCTTCTACAGTAAAATCAGCCTTGAACTCCTTGCTATCTGGTCCCAGTTCCGGACTTCTGTGGAGTCCCCATTTCCAGCATCTCCCTGGTCTGGAGCCAATTTCCCCCTCCTCTCCCACTCCCACCATATTTGACTTAGAGCATCAATCTGCACTGTTACACATCTCTTGCTCTTTTCAGTAGATGAAAATATACTGGATAGAGTTTCTCTCCACCTACTACTTCCTCCCTTGATTAAAGAAGAAAGCTAAAAAAGAAATTACAAAAAGGAAAATCCCCAACTTATTTTCTCCTTCCCTTTCACTCCAAGTCCTCAGCTCCTTCCCTCCATCCCCAGGCATAAATCAGGCAGTTCTGGCGCTTCCACGTCCAAATGCACTAGGACAATATGCATGTGGGTACGTTTAAGTAAGAAGTCAATGTTCTATAATTTAATTTTCTCCTCTCACATTAAATCTGCCACTCTTTGCATAATCAGAGTAATAAATGCAGAGTCAGACTTCATCCTCCTGACATTAACACCCATCAGTACTTCAAATGCAAACAATTGTGACATTCAACTTTACAAAAATTGCCAAGTGCACCAACTCTGCTTAATTAAACCATTTAAAAGTTGCTTTTGTTACATTTAATGAATGATATATTATACTGCAATGAAACATGCAGCAATACAAATACTTCACAATGCTTCCAATTAAGACTCACTTCACTTATGCCAATTGACAACGCAAGTGTTCCACACTTCATTCAGTTTGTGCATTTTAAATGAACTGGTTAGTGAGAAGGGTGCTTCTTTGCTAATGAGTTTTGTAATCAAGGCATCTATTTTAATTTCAAATTGGCTAGATTGGGGGAAATTGCTAGACTAAATGACTGGTACTAATTAGGATTATAAAAATATTCATCATGCCATGGAATTAACATGGGGGTCTGATTTTCCTACATTTGCATAGTGCTTGGTGTTTGGGGAAAAAAATCTTGACAAATTGTCTTCTCTTTAGCAAATTGAACAAACACTATATCTGTTTTAGCTTTCTTTTCATTTAAAGCGTAATACATATTCATGATTTGTAAATGAAGTTAAATGATTTCAACTTCTATCTTCATTACCATATTAAAGATGTTGTCTCCATAAGCTGCCTTAAAAAACTTCAGATCATAGTATTACCTAGTTAAATGGCAAACACTTTGGTTTAATCTATATATTAACCCAAATGTTGTAACAAATTAATGGGAAAAGTGAGCAAAACTGGACAAAACCTGAAAAAAACACAACTGCCTTGTTGTTTATTTTCTGCCTGAGGCAGAATTAATTAGTCCTATGGTCTATCATCAGTGAGCAGTTTGATGGCTTCCTTTTTCAAAGTCCCACCCTGGAAGTGCCATCAGCTGAGGGATGTGCCAGAACCACTGGGTTCATCTGAAGGTCTGGCCTCTACATGGCTGATCTTGTCTCACAATTACAGTGTTCTCTGGGGCCGGGGTTCAGTGTAAAGTGGCTCATATGGAATTCTGTGCTGAGGTGGTGGAAAGCCTGTCTGTCTATGGAGAGAGAAGTGTTGTGGTCATAGTGGGGGACCTCAGCCAGGCCTAGAGAACAGGCCTGCCGCTCACCAGCTGCATGACCTTGAGCAAATGAATATCGCCTTTAAGAGTCAGATGCTCACCTGTAACTTGGAAATAATAATATCCACCTTGCAGATCACTATGAGAATTCAATGTAATGATGTATATAAAAGCACCTGTCAGCGCCCATACACAGGAGATACTTAGGAACATATGTCTCCATTTCTGAGAAGTACCTGCACGTCCAACACTGAGCAATGTAAGATGGGGAGGGTAAGAGATATTAGGTGCAAACCTTAATTCACTGAATTTGTCTACACCCCCTGGCTCCAGAGTATTTGTTTCCATTCAGCTGTCAAATCAAATAACCAAACACTAATTCAATATTAGGATATAGCCGCTAAATTCATCTGAAAAACTAGCAGAATAAATCACTTCCTTAACATCTATCTATAATAAGTGCTTCTGAATAATAAAAACGATATCTATCCCTGAGCTGGAAATAATATAGATTGAGGTTACATCCAGCAAGAGTATCCTTTTTGTTAGAAGAAAAGAATAATTCCTAAAGTTTCACAGTTCAAAAGGGACCATAGTAAAAAGGAAAGCTGAGGAAAAGACAAACCTCAGGCTCCATATAGTCCTCATTCAGGGAAATTTTCCTCTATGCCACACTGCCTCTTGAAAAGGTATTAAAATAATGATTTGAAATGATTTTACATAAATTGACCCTATTCACACCTAAAACCTTTTTTAAGAGCCTTGACTTATAATTAGGAGTGAACATAAGAAAATCAAGGTAGATTAGTTTTCAGAATTTTTTATTATAAACGTAATCTAACAAAATAATGGAAAACTAGAAAACAAATTGTACGAAAAAAATCAGAAACGTAATTCTATCATCTTAAGAGAACCCAGGTAATATTCGGGAATATTTCCTTCCATTCTTTTAAAATTTTTTTTCTCCTTCCTTCCTTCCTTCCTTCATGCCATTTTACTTTTTGCATACCTCTATTGAAAGAGTAATATTTTATTTAATACGTGTTATGTATGGATTTGCAGTATATTATGTATGTAATAAGAGATATGTATGTATTAAATAGGTATTAATATGTATCCATGTCACTACATGGTCCTCATGACCACCCTTTAAAGGCTGCAAAATATTCTGACAAATGTATGTATCATGATTTGAAGTCCCTTAATGTTGAGCATTCAATGATTCCATCTGGTTTTTTCCATCATAAGTGACTTTGATAAACATCATTACACCTGGAGCTTTGTGGTGAAGCCACTGGTATAGTCTCAGAAGTGGAGTAACTAAATCACTGGGTCAAAGTTATGAATACATGTCTGTCTTCTGACATACATTGCCAAAATGTTTTCCAGGAAGGAAAACTCATTTGCATGACTATAAATACTATTTTGGAATAGGAGTTTTACCACACCTTTGCCAACATTGGATATTTTCCTTAGGGCACCAAAAGTAACACATTTTAAAAAATGAAAGCTGTTAAATTAAATTTCGTTTCTTGTGTGTTTCTTTTTTTATTGTAGTAATATTGGTTTATATAATTTCAGGTGTACATCATCATATTTCGATTCCTGTGTAGATAACATCACATTCACCACCCAGAGACTCATTACAATCCATCTCCACACACATGAGCCTAATCACCCCTTTCACCCTCCTCCCACCCCTCTTCCCCTCTGGTAACCACCAGTCCAATCTCTGTCTCTATGTGATTGTTTCTTATTGTTTTTATCTTCTACTTATGAGTGAGATCATAAGGTATTCAACTTTCTCCCTCTGACTTATTTTGCTTAGCATAATACTCTTAAGATCCATCCATGCTGTCACAAATGGCCTGGACTTCATTGTTTCTTATGGCTGAGTAGTATTCCATTGTGTTTATATACCACATCTTCTTATCCATTCTTCCCTTTATGGGCACCTAGGTTGCTTCCAAGTCTTGGCTATTGTGAATAATGCTGCGATGAACATAGGGGTGCATGTATCTCTATGCATTCGTGTTTTCATGTTTGGATAAATACCCAGCAGTGGAATAGCTGGATCATATGGTAGTCCTATTCTTAATTTTTTGAGGACTCTCCATATTGTTTGCCATAGTGGCTGCACCAATTTGCACTCCCACCAGCAGTGTATGAGGCTTCCCTTCTCTCCACATCCTCTCCAACACTTGTTACTTCCTGTCTTGTTAATTATAGCCATTCTGATGGGAGTGAGATGATATGTCACTGTAGTTTTGATTTGCATTTCCCTGATACTTACTGATGTTGAACATCCTTTCACATGCCTGTTGGCCATCCATATATCTTCTTTGGAGAAATGTCTGTTCAGATCTTTTGCCCATTTTTTAATTGGGTTGTTAGTTTTTTTGTTGTGGGGATGTATGTGTTCTTTGTATATTTTGGGTATTAACCCCCTTATCTGATATATGGTTTGCAAATATCTTCTCCCAATTGTTAGGCTGTCTTTTCATTTTGTTGGTGGTTTCCTTTGCTGTGCAGAAATTTTTAGTTTGACGTAGTACCATTTGTTTACTTTTTCTAGCATTTCCCTTGCCTAGTCAGACATGGTACTTGAAAATACGCTACTAAGACTGATATCGAAGAGTGTACTGCCTATGTTTGCTTCCAGAAGTTTCATGGTTTCAGGTATTACATTCAAGTCTTTAATCCATTTTGAGTTAACTTTTGTGTATGGTGTAAGATAACAGGCTACTTTCATTCTTTTGCACGTGGCTGTCCAGTTTTCCCAACACCATTCATTGAAGAGACTTTCCTTTTTCCATTGTGTGTTTTTGGATCCCTTGTCGAAAATTAGCTGTCTATAGATGTGTGGGTTTATTTCTGGGCTCTTGATTCTGTTCCATTGATCTGTATGTCTGTTTTTGTGCCAGTACCATGCAGTTTTGGTTACTATGGCTTTGTAGTATATTTTGAGATCAGGGAGTGTGATACCTCCAGCGTTGTTCTTTTTTCTCAGGGTTCCTTTGGTATCTGGGGTCTTTTGTTGTTCCATATAAATTTTAGGAATCTTTGTTCTATTTCTGTGCAAAATGACATTGGGACTTTGATAGGGATTGCAATCAATCTTTAGATTGCTTTAGGAAGTATGGACATTTTAACTATGTTAATTCTTCCAATCCAAGAGCACAGAATATCTTTCCATTTCTTTGTGTCGTCTTCAATTTCTTTCAACAATGTTTTATAGTTTTTGGTGTAAAGATCTTTCACCTCTTTGGTTAAGTTTACTCCTAAGTATTTTTTTCTTTTCCTGCAATTGTAAATGGGACTGTATTCTTAATTTCTTTTTCTGCTGCTTCGTTATTAGTGTATAGAAATGCAACTGATTTTTGTATGTTGATTTTGTATCCTGCAACTTGACCGTATTCATTTATTATTTCTAAAAGTTTTTTGGTTATTCTTAGGGTTTTCTATATATAAAATCATATCATCTGCAAATAGTGACCGTTTCACTTCTTCCTTTCCAATTTGGATCACTTTTATTTTTTTTTCTCACCTGAGTGCCCTGGCTAGGACTTACAATACTATGTTAAATAAGAGTGGTGAAGGTGAGCATCCTTGTCTGGTTCCTGTTCTTAGAGGGATAGCTTTCAGTTTTTCAGTCTTTCATTGAGAATGATATTATCTGTGTGTTTGTCATATAAGGCCTTTATTATGTTGAGGTTCTTTTCTTCTAACCCCATTTTTATTCAGAGTTTTTATCCTAAATGGATGCTGTATCTTGTCAAATGCTTTCTCTGCACCTATTGAGATGATCATGTGTTTTTTATCCTTCATTTTGTTAATGTGGTGTATCATGTTGATTGATTTATGGGTGTTGAACTATCCCTGCAACCCTGGTATAAATCCCATTTGATCATGGCGTAGGATCTTTTTAATGTATTGTTGTATTTGATTTGCTAGTATTTCATTGAGGAGTTTTGCATCAATGTTCATCAGTGATATTAGCTTGTAATTTTCTATCTTTGTGTTGTCTTTGGTTCATTTTGGTATCAGGGTATGTTGGCTTTGTAGAATGAGTTAGCGAGCTTCCCCCCCCCCCCCTTCAATTTTTTTGGAAGAGTTTGACAAGGATAGGTATTAAGTCTTCTTTGAATGCTTGATAGAATCCACCAGGGAAGCCGTCTGGTCCCACACTTTTATTTTTTTGTTACTGTTTCAAACTCCCTATTGGTGATTGGTCTACTCACATTCTCTATTTCTTCTTGATTCAGTTTTGGCAGGTTGTATGATCTAAGAATTTATCCATTTCTTCCAGATTATCCAATTTGTTGGCATATAGCTTTTTGTAGTATTCTCTTACAATCTTTTGTATTTCTGAGGTGTCCATTGTAACTTCTCCTCTATCATTTCTTTTTTCCTTTTTCTTTTTTTAAGATCGGCCCTGAGCTAACATTTGTTGCCAATCTTCTTTTTCTTTTTTCTTTCTCTTCTTCTCCCCAAAGCCTCCCAGTACATAGTTGTATACTCTAGTTGGAAGTCCTTCTAGTTCTGCTATGTGGAATGCAGCCTCAGCATGGCTTGATGAGTGGTGCTAGGTCCATGCCCAGAATACAAACCAGCAAAAACCTGGGCTGCCAAGGCAGAGCACACAAACTTAACCACTTGGCCACAGGGCCAGACCCTCCTTTTTCATTTCTGATTTTATTTATTTGAGCCTTCTCTCCTTTTTTCTTGGTGAGTCTAGATAAAGGCTTGTCAATTTTGTTTATCGTTTCAAAGAACCAGCTCTCGGTTTCATTGATTTTTTCTACATATTTTATTCTCTATTTCATTTATTTCTACTCTGATTTTTATTATTTCCTCCCTTCTACTGATTTTGGGATTTGTTTGTTCTTCTTTTTCCAGTGCCTTTAGGTGCACTGTTAGACTGTTTGAGAATTTTCTTGTTTGTTGAGGAAGGCCTGAATTGCTATAAACTACCCTCTTAGAACTGCTTTTGCTGTATCCCATAAATTTTGGCAGGTCATATTTTCATTTTCATTTGTCTCCAGGTATTTTTTGACTTCTCCTTTGCTTTCTTCATTGACCAAATTGCTGTTCAGTAGCATTTTCTTTAATCTCCACATATTTGTGGCTTTTCTGATTTTCTTCCTGTAGTTGATTTCTAGTTTCATACAGTTGTGGTCAGAAAAGACGCTTGATATTATTTCAGCCTTCTTAAATATATTGAGACCTGTTTTGTGATCAATCCTGGAGAATGTTCCATGTGCATTTGAAAAGAATGTGTGTTCTGTGGTTTTGGAATTGAATGTCCTGTATATATCTACTAAGTCCATCTTATCTATGTTGTCATTTGCAGTCAATGTTTCTTTTGATCTTCTATTTCGATGATCTATCCATTGGTGTAAGTGGAGTGTTAAAGCCCCTACTATTATTGTGTTACTATTTCTCCTTTTATGTCTGTTAATAATTGCTTTATATATTTACATGTTCCTCTTTTGGGTTCATAAATATTTACAAGTGTTATATCCTTTTGTTGGATTGTTCCTTTTATCATTATGTAGTGCCCTTCTTTGTCTCTTGTTACAGTTTTTGGTCTTAAAGGCTATTATGTCTGATACAAGTATTGCTACCCAAGCTTTCTTTTCATTGCCATTTGCATGGAGCATCCTTTTCCATCCCTTCACTTTCAGTTTGTGAGTGTCTTTAGGTCTGAAGTATGTCTCTTGTATGCATCATATATATGGGTCTTGTTTTTTATCCAATCAGCCATCCAATGCCTTTTGATTGGAGCATTTAGCCCATTGACATTTAAAGTAATTATTTAAAGTACAATAAGTATGTACTTCTTGCCATTTTCTTACTTTATTTCTGAGTGTTTTAGTATTTCTTCTCTGTTCCTTTCTTTTTCTCTTGCTCTTCCCTTGTGGTTTGATGGCTTTCTTTAGTATCATGTTTGGGTTTCCTTCTCTTAATTTTTTTGTGTATTTATTATAGGAAACCTGTTAGATTAATTTTAAATGAGAATTTTTTGGAAAGTTTTCTTACAAATTTTCTGGACTATCTGGGCTTAGTTAATATCTATGAATTGGTGTTAGTATAATTCTCTAAGGTTATTCTTTTTTTAATTTTCCTTCTCTGTCATTTACCTCCCTTGCCACCTTTTTTCTGAGGAATTCATCTTACGTGTATTCCTTCATCAATTTAGCCTGCCATAAATCATTGCACAAAATAAAAAATGACCATGACAGATAGCAGCCCCATTGGAGTTGGAAGATATCAACTAGAAAAGTGCACAAGGGGGATTCTGGGATGCGAGTCATGTCGCGTTCCTTGATCAGGGTGCTGGTTTCACAGGTGTATTCAGTTTATGAAAATTAATTGAGCTCATGATATGTGCACCTTCCTGAAGGCATATTACACTTTGATTTAAAAGATGTGACCCTGACTTTAAAAGGCCAGGTGCTATTAAACCAGGATGAGTGGTCATGATGGAGACAGAGAATGGAGGGAGGATAGAAGGTATGCTCAGGTCAGGTAGACAAGATCCTAAGTGCAGAGAGGTTTGCAAAGGAAGGAGCAAGCAGAAGAATTCTTAAGTTCAACTCTAAAACTGGAAACCTGGGGTCAGAAAGACAAAGGGGTCGGAGTTAGGGACACTGGGCAGCAGGGTGAGCATAAAGGATCAGTGCCCGGGTAAAGACAAGGTCACTCCACGTAGGAAGTGAGTGGGACAACACAGGAAGGCTGTGAAGCTGCAGTGCTCCACTTCCTTGCCCACCTGTGGCTGTAGTCACTTCCTTCACCAAAATACTGCCACAGATGAACTTCTACCTTGAGAGCATAATTGCTTTGGGAAAGGTGTGATGGGAAAGGTACCTGAGTAACCTTCTTAATACACATATGCTGCATCTTCCATTAATTATTTGAGCAAATGTTCTTTTCCCCAACAGAAATGTGTCAGGTTACCAAAATGGACACCTAAAGGTAGGAGCAGGGAACAGAAAGTCTGGGACATGATGCAGAAGCAGCAGGCTTGGGAAGACAAAGTCCACTGGATCCATGATTTTGCTGAAGGTTACTCCTTTGAGCTAATGTTCTCGTGAGCAATGTTGCCATGGGTGGAGATCCTTTACTACACCACTCCCACTGAATGCAAGATAATATTGTACATTAAACCAATTTCGTCATTGAGAACTCAGCTCAAGTAGATTAATGGTAACATTTGAATAAGACAATGGTTGCTCCACCTCCTTAATAGATAATATGGCCACTCTCCCTCTATTGTTTTTGTTTTATCTTCAGGAAAGTGACTTCATGGAAACTGGTGTTTCTATGGTGATGGAGATAGCAGTGCATCTCCACTGTACTGACGGGACATCTGTAAACGCAGTGCCAGTTTGCCATAGGTGAGTGGGGTGATGGATTGTTCTTTCTCTTAAATGAGACAAAAGTGCTTTTATAGGCATGGAAAAGGACCTAATGAAAATGCAATGTTTTTCTTTAAATAAAAGGTGCCCCTTTTACTCTTATTCCATGAGGGATAAGCTTCAAAACCATGGTCATCTCTAGTAATCCCAACAGCTTTATCCCACCAGGTGGAAAGACATGAAGCCTGTTTCTGCCAATGGCTACTGAGGAAAGTTCTCATTACCTACTAATCCTGGAGGCTCTGAATACAATTACATCTCTAGTCTCAGAGTTTCTATGACCGTATAAATGAAAGAGACAGCTTCATTTGTAGCAAGCATTCCAGAAGTACAAGTTTAAACTCCCTTTTGAATTTTCAGGCCCTCTACACTCCAGACACACTCAAATTCAGCACTGCCCTGCTTGTGCATGATGTGGCAACCCAAGGTAGGATCCCACCAGTGAAGCCTGCTGGAAACACCATCACCTCCTCCACTGTGGACCTGGCTTTGCCAGTGACCATGCCTAAAACTGCATTAGCTTCTTATGCAGCTTCTCAATCTGTCACCTACTACTGAACTTGACTGGTAGCAGGTGAAAAAACAAAAAAGAAAACGCATAGCTACCCACCCCCCCCCCACACACACACACAACTACCATAACAGCAGACCTTCAGTTGCTAGTGTGCTAGTGTTTCAGAAAGTGATTTTGCACTGAAATTATTGACAATTCTAGACCAATGTAGCCCAGGAGTGTCTGAAAAACAATAGAGTCTGAAATCCCATTGAGTTTCTCATCTCTGATCTCAAAGCCAGTTGTAGTTATTAAAGTTTCATTTTGCTGAAAAGATAAATGATAATAGACAGCTTTGCAGTGCCACCTCTCATGCAGAAAAACAGCTGCTTTCAACTTTGCATCTCCATGGAAGGACCCCTGTGCTAGAATGTATGCATCTGTGACTACATGAACATGTGCCCATTTTTAAAAGCTACACCGTCTCTTGTCAAAGTGAGGGGTATTTAAACATTCAGCTTTCTACATCAATGAGAACAGCACCTATCTATTTAGAGGATTGCAATGTCCTCAAAACCTATCTCAAAATTTTTCCAAAAATTCTCATTTTTAATAAGATTATTGAGCCCTCTAGCTAATCCAAAACATCACAAAGTAAGCTGCTTCAGTCAACAGTGAAGAAAAAACCTGGTGGAAACAAAAGAGAATCCTGCCTCTTAAATATCTGGTAAATACATAGCTCTCAAAAGGCCTTCTAGAGCTTTGGTTCTGAGAGAAGAGGAGAGGAGTAGCTTTTCTTTAATTATTTCCAATTTGGTCAACCATGACCTATTACTTTCGCCAGTTGTTTTTTAATTGCAAAGATTCTTATAAAGCATCTCCAAAGATTCTTACACCCAAGAAGGAAGCTCTTGTTTTAACTAAGTCTTTTTAGATCAAAATGCAGGATGGCAGGGGAATCTGTAGAGCAGAGGAGGAATAAGCAGGAAGCTCAAAGGATGGCCAGAATGGAAGGACTTGGTCAAAAGCCCAAGTGAAGCTGATTAGTACACGCAAAGGATTTTGCTATATTTGGATGAATCAGAATTGAAGACACATGACCCTCCAAAAGGATCAAGTGCAAAGTGCATTTGTTTCCTACTTCCCTACCCCTTTGCAGCTTTAGAAGTTGGAAAGCTTAGATGATCTTCACCCATAACTTGGCCTTGACTAGTACAAGGTAGCCGTGTTTCCCAGTTGACTCACAACCTGCCATCCAGCATCTCAACTAACACAATATTACATGCATCTCCCAATTTCTATATACACTCTTGTTCTATCCAGAATGTATCTCCTTAATTCTCTAGCAGTGCCTTTACCAAGTAAGATCTCCTGGCAAGTCTCCTGTAGCTTTGAGGTAACAATTTGGAAGGTAAGGCAATTGGATATCGTCCCTTTAAAATATCATTCAATTAGGTCTTTTGTAATACATACAACATAATGAGATAGTCTTACCGATTCTAAAGAAATTGCTAGTGCATTTCATCAAAGGCATGATAATGGAAACATCAATTCACTCCTCACCACAAACACCTCCCCTTGATGCTGCAGTTACCTTAATACTAGTACTTTTCATCTACTCTAGAAGAAACCAGCTGCCTCAATGCATGCACATCAGATAAGGCTCCAGTCTGAAATAAAACATTTGTATATCAGTCTCAATGACCTGTGCATCTTCAGTGGCTGCTGCATAGCATCACTCTCCTTGACTCTAAACCAATAAACTACTCCAAAATAAAGAAAAACTCTTTTGCAACCTGGCTGACTGGGAGTAGGTTTTTATGCCATCTCTGCAAATGTTGCCAGGGGCATCATCTGCCTTCTCACACCATTTATTTAAAAGATTGGCAGGGCACCGGTTAGAAACTTTATGGGCCTGACGAACATTCAGCCACTTTATGCAAAAGATGTCAACAAGAAAGAGTACCTAAGAAATAATATATCCAGAAATGTGCTGTGTGATTAGGAAAATCCATCAACACCCACTGCCACATTTCCAAATATTTTTACTAAGTGACAAAGCAGCCACCAAGTCTGAAAGTATTCTGAATGCATTATATCCACAAGGTATGTCACGAGCAATGCCCTAGATGTGCTCAGTGCTGTGGAGATGGAGAAAAAAGATACTCCTTCTGGATAGACACAAGGCATTTTGCATTTGGTTTGTCAACTTCTTGGCATGACATGTCTGTTGCTTCTAATCTAGCTTGTCCCTGTGTAA